>NC_090246.1:99256471-99308971 GCF_037325665.1 Littorina saxatilis
CTACACACACACACAGACAGACAGACACACACACACACACATACACCACGACCCTCGTCTCGATTCCCCCCTCTATGTTAAAACATTTAGTCAAAACTTGACTAAATGTAAAAAGGCCCGGAGGAGCAGCCGCTACACAGAGCGGGTATTTACGGCTTACCACCCCCCCTCCCTACACACACACTCACACCCACACAAACCCTCACACACCCAACTCCCACATCATTATATATAATTATGAAGTCTTATATCGCGCGCGTATCTCCAGACACGGCCTATTATTCCAAGTCACACGGGTATTTTGGTGGACATTTGTTATCTATGCCATACAATTTTGCCAGGAAAGACCCTTTTGTCAATCGTGGGATCTTTAACGTGCACACCCCAATGTAGTGTACACGAAGGGACCTCGGTTTTTCGTCTCATCCGAAAGACTAGCACTTGAACCCACCACCTAGGTTAGGAAAGAGGGGAGAAAATTGCTAACGCCCCACTCCGCCTTACCCCAAGGTTTGCTTGGTGGTTCTGTCTGAGTGGGAAGCTTCTCACGAAAAAAGGTCGTGAGTTGAACGGATTTGCTTTACGATGAGAAGTCTGTCTGTCTTCCCTGCCTTTCTGTCTGCCTGCCTGCCTGCTGTCTGTCTGTCTGCCTGTCTGTCTTCCCTCCCTGTCTGTCTGCCTGTCTGTCTTCCCTGTCTGTCTGTCTGCCTGTCTGTCTTCCCTGTCTGTCTGTCTGCCTGCCTGTCTTCCCTGTCTGTCTGTCTGTCTGTCTGCCTGCCTGTCTGACTGTCTGCCTGCCTGCCTGTCTGTCTTCGCTGTCTGTCTGCCTGCCTGCCTGTCTGTCTGTCTGTCTTACCTGCCTGTCTGTCTGCCTGCCTGTTTGTCTGCCTGTCTGTCTGCCTGTCTGTCTTCCCTGTCTGCCTGCCTGCCTGCCTGTCTTCCCTGCCTGTCTGTCTGTCTGTCTTCCCTGCCTGTCTGTCTGCCTGTCTGCCTGCTTGTCTGTCTTCCCTGCCTGCCTGTCTGTCTTCCCTGCCTGTCTGTCTGCCTGCTTGTCTGTCTTCCCTGCCTGCCTGTCTGTCTTCCCTGCCTGCCTGTCTGCCTGCTTGTCTGTCTTCCCTGCCTGCCTGTCTGTCTTCCCTGCCTGTCTGTCTGCCTGTCTGCCTGCTTGTCTGTCTTCCCTGCCTGCCTGTCTGTCTTCCCTGCCTGTCTGTCTGCCTGCTTGTCTGTCTCCCCTGCCTGCCTGTCTGTCTTCCCTGCCTGTCTGTCTGCCTGCCTGCCTGCATGCATGCATGCCTATCTTTCTGTCTGTCTGTTTATCAAACTGTTATAATTATGTTGTCCAATAAAGCCATCTTTTTACATTTGGTCAAGTTTTGACTAAATGTTTTAACATAGAGGGGGAATCGAGACGAGGGTCGTGGTGTATGTGTGTGTGTGTGTGTGTGTGTGTGTGTGTGTGTGTGTGTGTGTGTGTGTGTGTGTGTGTGTCTGTGCGTGTGTGTGTGTGTAGAGCGATTCAGAGTAAACTACTGGACCGATCTTTATGAAATTTTACATGAGAGTTCCTGGGTATGATATCCCCAGACATTTTTTTCATTCTTTGGATAAATGTCTTTGATGACGTCATATCCGGCTTTTTGTAAAGGTTGAGGCGGCACTGTCACACCCTCATTTTTCAATCAAACTGATTAAAATTTTGGCCAAGCAATCTTCGACGAAGGCCGGACTTCGGTATTGCATTTCAGCTCAAAGAAAAACTCGGGCGAAACCGGACCTGACTGCAATCTCGCTTCATCAAACTGTCTCTCGTAAGCTTGAAGTAACTCCATGGCGGCAAACGGAAATGAGATGCTAATGTAACGCTTTGCAGTTTGTCGTTATTACGTTATTATTTTAGTTGCCTTTTCTTTCATTTAGTTATCGATTTAAATTTGTTTTCAATAAAAATTGTAAACCATTACTCGAATTTCTAAATATAATTGTTTTGTAAAGATCGAAAAACATCAAATTCTACTGATGTCGCTAAGCATCACTTGACTTTCAGCGAAATGCTTCAGGAACTCCACCCTGTGGGATTCCCTGTATACAGGGAATCTTCCTACAGGAAACTTCACCTATAGGGAATCCCACTCTTTTGCTTCACACACAAACACTCACACACACAGACACACACACACACTCACACTCACACACACACACACACACACACACACCGCTTATAACGGAGATGTGTAAAACTACTGATTTTGTTGTTGAAGTTTTTATTTAGGACGTTCTCTCTCTCTCTCTCTCTCTCTCTCTCTCTCTCTCTCTCTCTCTCTCTCTCTCTCTCTCTCTCTCTCTCTCTCTCTCTCTCTCTCTCTCTCTCATATAGATGGAAATTAAAGATACAATATACAGGTAGATCCAGCGTTTTCAAATAGAGTTATATGGGATTTGTCTATTTGACAGGAATTTTAATAGCATAATTAGTAATAGAAGCAATTTCGCCTGATTTCCCGCAACAAGGATGAGAACCAAGTCTAGCATTGGGCAATCATCTATTAATGATAAACGACACCGACTAAACAACCAAGGCAGTCTCTTTCTAGCCGTCTTTTCCAATATGAACAAGATTGATTCAAAAAGTGTGCCAGATAACCAAGTTAAAGGCACAGTGCGCCTCCCGTAAACCATCACAGATACTGTCAGGCTTTTACACACAGTACGCCTCTCGTAAACCATCACAGATACTGTCAGGCTTTTACACACAGTAAGCCTCCAGTAAACCATCACAGATACTGTCAGGCTTTTACACACAGTAAGCCTCCAGTAAACCATCACAGATACTGTCAGGCTTTTACACACAGTAAGCCTCCAGTAAACCATCACAGATACTGTCAGGCTTTTACACACAGTAAGCCTCCCGTAAACCATCACAGATACTGTCAGGCTTTTACACACAGTACAAACACCCTTCCATTTGAACGCTCACCAAATGGGAACATCCTAGGTGCGAGCAATTTTCAAAGAATTAATTTTGCGGATTGTCTCAGAGACAAATCGGACCGTTGTGCGTTTTGGCGCTGGACCTATCTTTTAAAATCTAAATAATAAATTGACAGCTTGTTACACAAGCATTCTTAAATCATAAAAGAGTTCTTTTTTCATCAAGACAAGATCAGTACAATTCGAATTTTTGAAAGTTTGATAAAAGAAACGCCCGGAAGCAGGGTCACACAAGGTCGTGGTTCTCGTAGCAGACGACGGTTAATGCCTATCGCCAGTTCCTCTGAACAGTCAAAAGCCATCGCGAAAGTTCTTGTGAACCGCGTACAGCCGTTTGTTTCGTGCATAGTCAGAGGTACATAATAACGTACTATTGCAGATAAGCTCACAGCAAGTCGCATTCAAATTATTAACTGACAACTGCATTGTGAAAAAAGGAAACTGGATCACACGGGTTCACGATGGCTCAGGGGTAAGATAAACTACGCAAAAATAAATTCTTTGAAAATTGCTCGCTCTTTACGGAGGGCACCTAGGATGTTTTCAAGTGGTGAGTGTTTAAATGAAAGGGTGTTTGTACTGTGTGTAAAAGCCTGACAGTATCTGTGATGGTTTACGGGAGGCTTACTGTGCCTTTAAGTGCCTTGGTGAAGAGTGTGACAAAATTACAGGGGGAATTAATGCAGGGGAATCAATGCTTTAGTTGGGGTACACAGAATGTCGTCAGAATTGTTATGCAGAGTTTATATAAGCATAGAAACACTCATGATCTAACATGAAATATGTGTGGTGTATATTGCAACACCAAAACAACGCAACATGGCTTGCGTGTTTATCTGCATTTGTGACCCGACCAGTGACCCGAATATCACTAGTCCAGTGATCTATTAACTTCGACCCATGACCCGAAGATCACTAGTCTGGGACAGTGATCTATCAACTTCGACCCATGACCCGAAGATCACCAGTCCAGTGATCTATCAACTTCGACCCATGACCCGAATATCACTAGTCCAGTGATCTATCAACTTCGACCCATGACCCGAATATCACTACTCCAGTGATCTATCAACTTTACTGCCAGACCCAAGGACATATATATATATATATATATATTGAATCAGAAGCGTTTCAAAAAATCCCGAACAAGTCTGCCGCAGACTGTGGTTCTTAGCGTCCCACCCCCTTTCCAATTCTTTCACACCTCCTTCTGACTGGTTGGTCCGGTGTCAGAATAATGTGACTGGGTGAGACATGAAGCCTGTGCTGCGATTTCTGTCTTGTGTGTGGCGCACGTTAAATGTCAAAGCAGCACTGCCCTGACATCACCCTTCGTGGTGGACTGGGCGTTAAGCAAACAAACAAACAAACACCTCCTTCTCCTTCTCTCTGTGGCCCATTTTCCGCGGCATACTCATGTTCAGAAGTGTTCTCAGCAAGCTGAACAGCTCAGCAGACTGTCGTTCTCAGCGTTTCATCCTCTAGCCAATTCTTTTCCTCTTCTTTTTCCTCCTTCTCTTTGTGTTCGTTCTTGGGCGGCGCACGGTACAGATGCTGCGCGCAGAAGTAGCAGACGATGCTGAAGGCTTTGACCACCAGCCACCAGACGAAGATTCGAACCCCCATGTCGCCCGCCGTGTAGATCCAGCAGGCCCCTCGCTCCCCGCAAGTTTGCTTCCACACGCGACACGCGCTGTCCATGATGCGGCCCAGTACCAGAGGCCCCGGCATCGTTCCTGGATGTGGAGGCAAACATTTTTTATATCATAAAGCGCAAAGTACATCATACTCGTAGTCACCAAAGACTTAGGTTCCCCCGAGCTTACGAATGGCAGCATTAAGATAAGACAAGACAAGACAAGACAAGACCAGATAAGATAAGATTGTTTATATAATACTGTAAGGTAACCCCCATGTAAATTCGAGCTGCTTTCTAACGATTGACTGAATCTGAAACAATCTTCAGTCATAAAGCAGAGTCCCCCACGTACAAGACGGTAGCATATTACTTGAGAGGAAAGCACGATTTAAGAAAGAAAGACAAATTAATGTGGTATAATTTTGAATTCAGATGGGCTAATACTGCCAGTTTCGTTTTTAGGTTTGTTTGTTTGTTTGTTTGCTTAACGCCCAGCCGACCACGAAGGGCCATATCAGGGCGGTCCTGCTTTGACATATAACGTGCGCCACACACAAGACAGAAGTCGCAGCACAGGCTTCATGTCTCACCCAGTCACATTATTCTGACACCGGATCAACCAGTCAGAAGGAGGTGTGACACCGGACCAACCAGTCCTAGCATTAACCCCATAATGCCAGACGCCAGGCGGAGCAGCCACTAGCTATAGATTGCCAATTTTAAAGTCTTAGGTATGACCCGGCCGGGGTTCGAACCCACGGCCTCCCGATCACGGGGCGGACGCCTTACCACTAGGGCCAACCGTGCTGGTCTCGTTTTTAGGTCGGCTGTGTACATACCAATGAGAGTGTTAAGCGTGTTCACTCTGTACGCATTTTGTTACCATTTAGAGTATTATTGCGCTCATAACTGTAACCATAACTAATATCTTAACTATGATAATTGAGGATGAAAGTCGTTTGTTCATTTCAATGCTTGTTTTTCTCTCAGGTACCAGGAGAATGGTTCCGAATGACTCTCACTTACTCTATTACACATGTCGTATGTACTTAGAGTGCTTACTGCCCTTTGTGTATTAAATCTATAATCCTCTTCGCAAAGATAAACAAAAGTTTCGTTCACGTCATCGTTGTAATCAAATCGTCGCCGTCGTGATCATTGTTATCGTCGCACTTGGTGCTGTTAAAAAAAAAGAAGCTTTTAAGCACTAAAAAAAAACCGGAAGAAATAAGAAATATAAAACTTCACTCTGGTCAGGCGTCATCAGCAAAACTATCGGTTACCATGACTGCAGCCAGCATCAACATTAGCCTTTCCCCAGATTGCTCATGGCCGCTGCCGCCATCTTTAATTAACCTTCTCTTCAAGGCCGAGTCACATTTCGCTCGTAAATTAATACAAGCCGTCATCGTGTTCACGATTATCATCAGAATGATAAATTGTACAGTCAGTTTCGCGGACATGATTAATTCTTACCCCCAAGACGCAGGAAGACCCACTGCAACCCGATAGCTAGCGATTTCTTACCTCCAAGACGCAGGAAGACCCACTGCAACCCGATAGCTAGCGATTTCTTACCTCCAAGACGCAGGAAGACCCACTGCAACCCGATAGCTAGCGATTTCTTACCTCCAAGACGCAGGAAGACCCACTGCAACCCGATAGCTAGCGATTTCTTACCTCCAAGACGCAGGAAGACCCACAGCAACCCGATAGCTAGCGATTTCTTACCCCCAAGACGCAGGAAGACCCACTGCAACCCGACAGCTAGCGATTTCTTACCTCCAAGACGCAGGAAGACCCACTGCAACCCGACAGCTAGCGATTTCTTACCTCCAAGACGCAGGAAGACCCACTGCAACCCGACAGCTAGCGATTTCTTACCCCCAAGACGCAGGAAGACCCACTGCAACCCGATAGCTAGCGATTTCTTTCCCCCAAGACGCAGGAAGACCCACTGCAACCCGACAGCTAGCGATTTCTTACCTCCAAGACGCAGGAAGACCCACTGCAACCCGACAGCTAGCGATTTCTTACCTCCAAGACGCAGGAAGACCCACTGCAACCCGACAGCTAGCGATTTCTTACCCCCAAGACGCAGGAAGACCCACTGCAACCCGATAGCTAGCGATTTCTTACCCCCAAGACGCAGGAAGACCCACTGCAACCCAATAGCTAGCGATTTCTTACCCCCAAGACGCAGGAAGACGCACTGCAACCCGATAGCTAGCGATTTCTTACCCCCAAGACGCAGGAAGACCCACTGCAACCCGATAGCTAGCGATTTCTTTCCCCCAAGACGCAGGAAGACCCACTGCAACCCGACAGCTAGCGATTTCTTACCTCCAAGACGCAGGAAGACCCACTGCAACCCGACAGCTAGCGATTTCTTACCTCCAAGACGCAGGAAGACCCACTGCAACCCGACAGCTAGCAATTTCTTACCCCCAAGACGCAGGAAGACCCACTGCAACCCGATAGCTAGCGATTTCTTACCCCCAAGACGCAGGAAGACCCACTGCAACCCGATAGCTAGCGATTTCTTACCCCCAAGACGCAGGAAGACCCACTGCAACCCGATAGCTAGCGATTTCTTACCCCCAAGACGCAGGAAGACCCACTGCAACCCGACAGCTAGCGATTTCTTACCTCCAAGACGCAGGAAGACCCACTGCAACCCGACAGCTAGCGATTTCTTACCCCCAAGACGCAGGAAGACCCACTGCAACCCGACAGCTAGCGATTTCTTACCCCCAAGACGCAGGAAGACCCACTGCAACCCGATAGCTAGCGATTTCTTACCTCCAAGACGCAGGAAGACCCACTGCAACCCGATAGCTAGCGATTTCTTACCTCCAAGACGCAGGAAGACCCACTGCAACCCGATAGCTAGCGATTTCTTACCCCCAAGACGCAGGAAGACCCACTGCAACCCGACAGCTAGCGATTTCTTACCCCCAAGACGCAGGAAGACCCACTGCAACCCGATAGCTAGCGATTTCTTACCCCCAAGACGCAGGAAGACCCACTGCAACCCGATAGCTAGCGATTTCTCCAATGCTGGGACACATCTGCACAATGAAAAAGGAATTGTAAGAACCTTGATGAAAATCCGCAGACGATATATTCAGGCGCTAAGGTGAGAAATAGAGAATACTACATATGTGTCGTACCAGATGTACACGAGTTGCTTTTATAGATATTGAACTGCGAGCGAATGCGAGCTTTTATAGATATTGAACTGCGAGCGAATGCGAGCTTTTCAATATTTGAAAAAGCAACGAGTATTGTTGTATTAACAAGCACAACATTTACTTATTAACGGGTATTGTTGTATTAACAAACACAACATTTACTTATTAACGGGTATTGTTGTATTAACAAACACAACAAATACAAACAAGACAAGAACATCAGCGATGTGTGGGAGAACAGCGCATTATCCCGAAAACCGCCACTCGCATATCATCATCATCATCCATCATCATCATCATCATCATCATCATCATCATCATCATCATCATCATCGTCCCCATCATCATCATCGTCCCCATCATCATCATCATCATCGTCCCCATCATCATCATCATCATCTTCGTCCCCATCATCATCATCATCATCATCATTATTATCTTTGTCCCCATCATCATCATCTTCGTCCCCATCGTCATCATCATCATCATCATCATCATCATCATCATCATCACAACAACAAGAAACACAAACAAGACAAGAAGATGAGCGGTGTGACTGGCTACCTGAGCGTGGCGGTCTGTGTGGGCGACACGGTGGTGAAGGTGAGAAACATGCCCACTAACAGCAGCGGGGCTACCACGTACACCAGCTTGCAGTCGGACATGCAGATGCCCTGGTGCGCCCCTGGTGGCAGCAACGTGTCATTGACGTCTCCGCTGCTGACGTTAGTGGTCACCGAAGGAAATGGGGTGGTTGACAGCATATCTCTGAGCAAGGTCGAGCTGCTGTTTGTCCCTGCTGCGGAGGCCGTTGCGTTGAGCGAGCGGTCGAGGTTGTCCACAACACAGGTGCAGTTCTGGTACAACTGTATCGGACAAAGACGTGGATTTGTTCGAAGCATTGCTACTACAACAGGCATCTTGGCATTATAGAAGCGGTTCTAGCCCTTTCTGCCGATATCATTTTTTTCTGTTCTTGGTTTCTTTACGAATAGCAGGCTTCTGTTCTATTCCCTTTTACCCATGACAATCTTTTGTTCTAGTCATTATTCTTCTGTGGACAGTGCTTTCTTCTTGTCCTCTTTTTATATTTAGTCAAGTTTTGACTAAATATTTTAACATCGAGGGGGAATCGAAACGAGGGTCGTGGTGTATGTGCGTGTGTCTGTGTGTGTGTCTGTGTGTGTGTGTGTGTGTAGAGCGATTCAGACTAAACTACTGGACCGATCTTTATGAAATTTGACATGAGAGTTCCTGGGTATGAAATCCCCGAACGTGTTTTTCATTTTTTTGATAAATGTCTTTGATGACGTCATATCCGGCTTTTCGTGAAAGTTGAGGCGGCACTGTCACGCCCTCATTTTTCAACCAAATTGGTTGAAATTTTGGTCAAGTACTCTTCGAGGAAGCCCGGGGTTCGGTATTGCATTTCAGTTTGATGGCTTAAAAATTAATTAATGACTTTGGTCATTAAAAATCGGAAAATTGTAAAAAAAAATAAAAATTTATAAAACGATCCAAATTTACGTTTATCTTATTCTCCATCATTTGCTGATTCCAAAAACATATAAATATGTTATATTCGGATTAAAAACAAGCTCTGAAAATTAAATATATAAAAATTATTATCAAAATTTTTTTTTCGAAATCAATTTAAAAACACCTTCATCTTATTCCTTGTCGGTTCCTGATTCCAAAAATATATAGATATGATATGTTTGGATTAAAAACACGCTCAGAAAGTTAAAACGAAGAGAGGTACAGAAAAGCGTGCTATGCAGCATAGCGTAACCACTACCCCGCTCTTCTTGTCAATTTCACTGCCTATGCCGTGAGCGGTGGACCACGAGTATACGGTTTTGCTGCGTTGCATTGCGTTCAGTTTCATTCTGTGAGTTCGACAGCTACTTGACTAAATATTGTATTTTCGCCTTACGCGACTTGTTTGGTTCTTTTTATATTTAGTCAAGTTTTTTTTCACCTGCGACAGTCATTTACTCTCTTTTTTAACAACCACTTCATTTGTCCTAGTGTGTGTGTGTGTGTGTGTGTGTGTGTGTGTGTGTGTGTGTGTGTGTGTGTGTGTGTGTGTGTGTGTGTGTGTGTGTGTGTGTGTGTGTGTGTGTGTGTGTGTGTGTGTGTGTGTGTGTGTGTGTGTGTGTGTGTGTGTGTGTGTGTGTGTGTGTGTGTGTGTGTGTGTGTGTGTGTGTGTGTGTGTGTGTGTGTGTGTGTGTGTGTGTGTGTGTGTGTGTGTGTGTGTGTGTGTGTGTGTGTGTGTGTGTGTGTGTGTGTGTGTGTGTGTGTGTGTGTGTGTGTGTGTGTGTGTGTGTGTGTGTGTGTGTGTGTGTGTGTGTGTGTGTGTGTGTGTGTGTGTGTGTGTGTGTGTGTGTGTGTGTGTGTGTGTGTGTGTGTGTGTGTGTGTTTGTTTGTGTGTGTGTGTGTGTGTGTGTGTGTGTGTGTGTGTGTGTGTGTGTGTGTGTGTGTGTGTGTGTGTGTGTGTGTGTGTGTGTGTGTGTGTGTGTGTGTGTGTTTGTTTGTTTGTTTGTTTGTTTGTGCGTGAGTGCGTGCGTGCGTGCGTGCGTGCGTGCGTGCGCGCGTGCGTAAGTGCATGCTTGTGTGCGTAAATGCGCGCGTGCGTAAGTACGTAAGTGCGTGTTTTCCCCAGTGACTGTCTTCTGTTCTGGTCCGTTGTACCAATGACAGTGTTCTGTTAAACGTCACCTTGAAGGGACCAATGGGACCTTCCATCCACATGAACTTCTCGTCGCATCCCGCGTGACAAGGCGAGAAGTAGATGAGACCGTCGGTTCCACAAACCGGTTCGTACACCTTTGACGAGCAGCCACAGTCCGCGTTGCAAGACGACTCCAGATGCGAGGGTCCGTCCAGATCCCTGTACAGTTGGGAATTTGACGGGCAGACATGTGATTCACTTCATTCAAACTCAACAAATAACTTTTACAGACTCCAATGATATTTGGTTAGGCCCTATGTGAGGTAAGGTTGGGCAAGGTCAAGTACTCCTTCTAGAAGTAGTCCTTGGGCAAGGTATATAATAATTTAAATTCTCGTGACGTCGCCCTGGTGACAATTCAGCGCGACATCTCTCTCTCTCTCTCTCTCTCTCTCTCTCTCTCTCTCTCTCTCTCTCTCTCTCTCTCTCTCTCTCTCTCTCTCTCTCTCTCTCTCTCTCTCTCTCTCTCTCTCTCTCTCTCTCTCTCTCTCTCTCTCTCTCTCTCTCTCTCTCTCTCTCTCTCTCTCTCTCTCTCTCTCTCTCTCTCAATCTTCTTTAGAGTTTAAAGGTACGCTTCGTGCGCGTGTCAACCTAAAAATAAGTCATTAGCCCAAAATAATGTAATCCTTGGTGGTTAAGAAATCGGTTTATGCAAAATAGGTATTAACTACGTTCGTATGCTTCGCCAAGACGAGTGCTTTGAGCTCGCCGAGACGAGTGCTTTGAGCTTGCCAAGCCTTACTTCATGTAGTCGTGGTGATGACTGTTATTTAGTGTTAAAGTTTTAGTTTCAGGCCGAAAGATTGTTTAAACGCGACTTGTTCTTAGATGTTATCCCTTCAAAGATATAGGCGAACATTTGACATATTTTTGTGTGTGCTGTCCTTGCATTGATTGAGTACAGATTTATTTTGTTTTTTAAAGATATAGTATGTAAGAACTCATATTGGAGAAATGTTGTTGCGGATTTGACTTTGGAGTACTTCGGTTGTTCTTACTTACGCAGGCATGGTACTGAAGGAATGGCAGTTTCAGCTGAAATAAAGCTGGGGGTCCAGGGGGCCGCTTAGGCCCCCTGGCGGGGTCAAGGGGCAGCGCCCTTTGTGGGGGTCAGGGGGCAACGCCCCCTTGAAGCTGACGACTTTTTACCAATTCAGTTTAGTGCCCTCTCCTTGAAGCTGAGAGGGATATAAGTGAAAGATAACAAGGCTTGAGTAAGAAAAAATAATAATCTCAAGTGAATGAGCGGATTTTTTTTATTTTTTTTTTCATTTTTTATTTTTTTTTTCGGCGGAAGAGTATTAAATACGTATGTTTTTCTGTTTTTGGTTGTTTGTCATATGTTGTTTGTCATATGTTGTTTGTCATATGTTGTTTGTCATATGTTGTTTGGTAGTTTAAGAGCAGATGAACCACACTTTTCCATCCTTTGTTTGATTTTATGGACAATAAATTATCTTATGCCTTATGTCTTATACCTTACGTTTTATGTCTTATGCCTTATGTCTTGAGTCGTATGACCCAGGCCTCTTATGTCTAATGCATTATGTCTTGTTCCTTATGCCTTATGTCTTATGTCTCATGCCTAATGCCTTACTCCTTATGCATTATGTCTCATGTCTTATGCCTAATGCCTTATGCCTTATGTCTCATGTCTTATGCCTAATGCCTTAATTTACTCCTTATGCCTTATACCTTATGTCTCATGTCTTGTGCCTTATGTCTCATGCCTAATGCCTTATGCCTTATGTCTCATGTCTTATGCCTAATGCCTTACTCCTTATGCCTTATGTCTCATGTCTTATGCCTTATGTCTCATGCCTTATGCCTTATGTCTCATGCCTTATGTCTCATGTCTTATGTCTTATGCCTTATGTCTTATGCCTAATGCATTATGTCTTATTCCTTATGGCTTATGTCTTATTCCTTATGTCTCATGTCTTATGCATAATGCCTACTGCCTAATGTCTTATTCCTCATGCCTAATGAATTATGTCTTATGCCTTATGACCCCGGCCTCTGACCTTAGCGCGCCGTATTGCTTGTTGACGCCTGCTGTTGCCTGAGGGGGACAAAGGTATAGTATGTTAGAACTCATATTGGGAAAATGTTGTTGCAGATTTGACCCAGGCCTCTAACCTCAGCACGTCGTTGTGCTTGTTACCGCCTGCTGTGGCCTTAGGGGGGCAAAGATATAGTATGGTAGAACTCATGCCTATTGGGAAAATATGTTGCGGATTTGACCCAGGCCTCTGACCTCAGCGAGTCGTAGTGCTTGTTGACGCCTGCTGTGGCCTTAGAGGGGGGGGGGGGGGGAGATATAGTATGGTAGAACTCATGCCTATTGGGAAAATATGTTGCGGATTTGACCCCGGCCTCTGACCTCAGCGAGCCGTAGTGCTTGTTGGCGCCTGCTGTGGCCTTAGGGGGGCAAAGATATAGTATGTTAGAACTCATGCCTATTGGGAAAATATGTTGCGGATTTGACCCAGGCCTCTGACCTCAGCGAGTCGTAGTGCTTGTTGACGCCTGCCGTGGCCTGAGGGGGGCAAAGATATAGTATGTTAGAACTCATGCCTATTGGGAAAATTTGTTGCGGATTTGACCCAGGCCTCTGACCTCAGCGAGTCGTAGTGCTTGTTAACGCCTGCCGTGGCCTGAGGGGGACACCGGATGAGGAAGAGGGCGCCGGCCAGGAACGCCACGCAGGACACCAGCAGGTTGAGGCGGATGATCCCCCGACACTTGAGCTTGAAGCGCTTGACCAGGTATCCCCCTAGCAGCATCCCTCCCCCTGCCCCTGGCGCTGTCACCATTCCTGCACACACGCATGCAAGGTTGACATTTTGATTTGATAAACAAAGGGAAGTAAGCGCTCTAAATGCATACGGCATGAGTAAGTGACAGTTATTCGGAACCATTCTCCTGGCACCTGAGAGCATTGAAATGAACAAGCGACTTTCATTCTTTATTTTTTTATTTTACTTATAATTTCACATTTTGAACACTTTCCAAAAATAACCACCGTTGTAAATTGGTCCCAGTGATCTATATTACGTGCTTACATTAGCGTCGAGAGTTACAAAAAACTAAAAAACCTAAAAAAAAAATAATAAATGTTTACGGTTCACATCATAAGATTTGTGGTTTATACTCTTAAATTTGGAACGTTAGCTGTCTACCTGATTCCGATTTTGTTAAAATAAACTTCGGTTGTCCTTTTCTTTTTTAGCCCTCGTTCACTCAAGCATTTTCACAACCAGATAGACGGCTAACGTTCCAAAATTCAGAATCCATAAACATTTAAAACAAGCGCTTACAAAGATTGAAATCGACGGATACAAAATATCGTGTGAGCTTATACTGTCAAGTCCAACGGACGTGTGACTAAACGCTTAAGAAAGAATTTCTGAAATCGAGTTATTGGCAGGACTATTTATGAAAATTATCAAAAGGATACCTTTAATTGTTTGTTTGTTTGTTTGTTTGTTTGCTTAACGCCCAGCCGACCACGAAGGGCCATATCAGGGCGGTGCTGCTTTGACATTTAACGTGCGCCACACACAAGACAGAAGTCGCAGCACAGGCTTCATGTCTCACCCAGTCACATTATTCTGACACCGGACCAACCATTCCTAGCACTAACCCCATAATGCCAGACGCCAGGCGGAGCAGCCACTAGATTGCCAATTTTAAAGTCTTAGGTATGACCCGGCCGGGGTTCGAACCCACGACCTCCCGATCACGGGGCGGACGCCTTACCACTAGGCCAACCGTGCCGGTACCTTTAATTGTATCCTAACCCAAGCAAAGCAAGAGTTAGTGACTACACCAATAGTGTTTGTTTGTTTGTTTGTTTGTTTAAATGGCTTGTTCATTTATTTATTAGCTTGTTTTGTTTGCTTGTTTGTGCGTTTTTTTGTTGTTTTTTTGTTTGTAGGTAAGTGTTTTGTTTTGTTTTTAAAACTGCATGTAGTTGCCTCTAAAACCAAATCGTCAGATTTCAAAATGTTTTTTTTTTAAGATAGGGCCTACCTTATCGGCCTACGGACATACCCATGATCAAACCAGCAAATGCTGCCGGCGCGTTGAATTTTTCCTGCAGAAACTTTGGCCCGAACGCCCCTATGCCACTGACGATGTTGCCCTCTGCACATGTGCCCAGGGACAGGAAAATGAATGTCGGATTCTTCATCTGTAAAAGCAAACCAAGAGACAGTCAAAGGGACACAAACATAAAGACACAGACATAAAGACACAGACATAAAGACACAGACATAAAGACACAGACATAAAGACACAGACATAAAGACACAGACACATACTTAAGCACAGACGGGTGCACACGCACGCACGCACACGCGCAAGCAAGTACACAATACACACACACACACACACACACACACACACACACACACACACACACACACACACACACACACACACACACACACACACAAACACATACACACACACGCGCGCGCGCGCGCACACACACAGAGTTTGTAAAATAATTAATATTAGTGTGAATTCATCCTGCAAACACTGTACTGTCCACAAAACGGAATATTTACAAACACTCTGACACCCAAGAAACACAACAGAAAAATATGGATAATAAATAATACAAAATGAATGAAGCAAAGTTACAGTTGAGATAATGGACTGTGGATTATGATGCTCAAATTCAACCTCTCTTTACTTGTATAGGTTAAATGATTTGCTTCATTCCCTGTCAACTTAAAGGCACAGTAAGCCTCCCGTAAACCATCACAGATACTGTCAGGCTTTTACACATTGTACAAACACCTCTTCGTTTAAACACTCACCGCTTGAGAACATCCTAGGTGCCCTACGTAAAGAGCGAGCAATTTTTAAAGAATTTATTTTCGTGGACCGTCTGATGGCCAAATCAGGCGCCTCGTTTTGGCGCTAGAACTAACCTTTAAAATCTAGATAATAAATCGACAGCTTGTTACACAAACATTCTTAAATCATATAAGAGTTCTTTTTTCATCAAGACAAGATCAGTACAATTCGAATTTTTGAAAGTTTGAAAAAAGAAAAGCCCGGAAACGTGTCACGCAAACCGTCTTTCTCGTAGCAGACGACGGTTGTGCCTAGCGCCCGTTCTTCTGAACAGTCAACTGCCACCAGTCTAGTTCGTGTGAATCGCAGCCGTTTGTTGCGTTTAGATTCAGAGATACACAATAACGTGCTATTGCAGATAAGCTTACAGCGAGTAGCATTGAAATCACAAACTGACGACTACATTGTGAGAAAAGGTAACTGGATCACACGGGTTCGCGATGTAAGATAAACCACGCAAAAATGAATTCTTTGAAAATTGCTCGCTCTTTACGGAGGGCACCTAGGATGTTCAAAAGCGGTGAGTGTGTAAATGAAAGGGTGTTTTTACTGTGTGTAAAATCCTGACAATATCTGTGGTGGTTTACGGGAGGCTTACTGTGCCTTTAAATGCATACTATTGAGCTAGCTGACCGTTTGGGGGGAGTTTCTGACGAATTTGTCAAATCTGACGAATCTGGGAACGCACACAAACGCAACGCAACACAAGTATGGTAAATAATTAAATTAAAGTTAGTGAATCAGCTTTAGAGTGCCGCCTCTCTCCGATGCAGGATACAAAAAGTAGTGCAGAGGCGCCGCCCGTCGGCAGGAACGATACCGCCCTCTATGACGAGATAGCCTGGTAACGCTATCAAGTACACAAACAAGGAAAGTAACTCGGGGGACGTAGTCCAACCCAATGCTCCAAAGAGTGCTCTTTCTTTACCTTTTTTACATAATTTTTTTGTATACGAAGTTGAATTTAAGCTGCACAGTAAGCCTCCCGTAAACCATCACAGATACTGTCAGGCACAGTACACACAGTGCAAACACCGCTTTTGAACATCCTAGGTGCCCTCCGTAAAGAGCGAGGAATTTTCAAAGAATTATTTTTTGTGTGGTTTATCTTAGCCCTTAGCCATTGCGAACCCGTGTGATCCCGTGTGATCCAGTTTCCTCTTTTTTGTCAGTTTGTGATTTCAATGGGACTCGCTGTAAGCTCATCTGCAATAGCACGTTATTGTGTACCTCTGAATCTAAACGCAACAAACGGCTGTGATTCACACGAACTAGAGCGATGACAGTTGACTGTTCAGAGGAATGGGCGCAAGGCACAACCGTCGTCTGCTACGAGAAAGACGGTTTGCGTGACACGTTTCCGGGCTTTTCTTTTTTCAAACTTTCAAAAATTCGAATTGTACTGATCTTGTCTTGATGAAAAAAGAACTCTTTTATGATTTAAGAATGTTTGTGTAACAAGCTGTCAATTTATTATCTAGATTTTAACAGATTTGCTGATCAGAGGGTCCACGAAAATAAATCATTTGAAAATTGCTCGCTCTTTACATAGGGCACCTAGGATGTTCTCAAGCGGTGAGTGTTTAAATGAAAGGGTGTTTGTACTGTGCGTAAAAGCCTGACAGTATCTGTGATGGTTTACGGGAGGCTTACTGTGCCTTTAAGCGTTTAAAACACTTTCTTTTGCAAACTGGAGGCAGTTCAGTAGCGGTAGCATTATTTATAACAGAGAATCTTATGGTATATGTATAACTTTGGAAGGGATCTGAGGGCATTTTTATGTTTTCTTTTTTTCTTTTTCTTTTTTTTTAGATATCATCATCCCTTTAATCATGTAAAATAGTGTAGAAGTTTGAAAAACCAACCAGTGCGATTATGGCCCGTGGAAAGTCGCGCCATGAGTGACCGGTGTTCTCTATGACTTTGTCACGTTTCCACTGGTACGCCTCTGACCGCCTGTTCGCCATCAGTGAGCCTGAGCCTGAAACAAATGTCCCTTGTAAAGACACCATTCTCTTGGAGCACACTATGACGTTCACCGCCACAGAGCTGGCCACGCGTTTACATGGGCTGAGAGTATGCTTCAGCTTACAAGGCAAGGCAAGGCAAGGCAAGGCTAGGCAAGGCAAGGTTTGGCAAGGCAAGGCAAGGCAAGGCAAGGTAAGGCTAGGCAAGGCAAGGCAAGGTTCGGCAAGGTTAGGCAAGGCAAGGCAATGCAAGACAAGGTTAGGCAAGGTTAAGCAAGGCAAGGCAAGGTTAAGCAAGGCAAGGTTAAGCAAGGCAAGGCAAGGCAAGGTTAAGCAAGGCAAGGTTAGGCAACGCAAGGTTAAGCAAGGCAAGGTTAGGCAAGGCAAGGCAAGGTTAAGCAAGGCAAGGCAAGGTTAAGCAAGGCAAGGTTAGGCAAGGTTAAGCAAGGCAAGGTTAAGCAAGGCAAGGCAAGGTTAGGCAAGGCAAGGTTAAGCAAGGCAAGGTTAAGCAAGGCAAGGTTAGGCAAGGCAAGGTTAGGCAAGGCAAGGCAAGGTTAGGCAAGGCAAGGTTAGGCACGGCAAGGCAAGGTTAGGCAAGGCAAGGCAAGGAAAGGCAAGGCAATATGTATTTATTTTAAAAACTCGGGTTACGGCATGATTTTGAAAAGCAAAATACAATGAAAAAAAGAAATACAGAATGGGACACAGCACGTCGTATGTAATGACCAGAAATAGGTCAAACCGGATAAATAACCAATTGCTTATTATCACAAACGTGCACTGTTCAGTAGGAGGCAAAAGAAACGCGCCACTGTTGCACGTGATTGTTTTCAGTCGTGTTCAAACTGCTGTAAAATATTAACCAGATATATAATGTTCAGCAAAATGAAAAACAGGTTGTGTTGGTGTTGGTGCTGGTGTTGCATTGTATGTAGAGAATACTACATGGCTTGCTGTGTCGCACCAGATTTACACGAGTTGTTTTTTTAAATATTGAACGGCGAGCGAAAGCGAGCTGTTCACTTTTTGAGAATAAATCCGAGTGTAAATCTGGTACGACACAGCAAGCCAAGTAGTCTTCTGTGTATCCTACATACTGTACTTACGTGTATTTTCCTTAAAACGTCCCGTAGTCGAGGCGGTCAGTGAGACCACTCATGAGATAAAAATATCGTTCAAACCACACGTGTGTATAGCATGTAAATGAGGTCATGTTAAACTAGTTTGGCAGGGACCATGTTTATCGACTGCTTATGATGCCAGAGTCACCGAGACAAACGTCATTATGGAAACCCTTTTACACTATGATGTT
The DNA here is from genome assembly GCF_037325665.1 of Littorina saxatilis. Classification (NCBI taxonomy): domain Eukaryota; kingdom Metazoa; phylum Mollusca; class Gastropoda; order Littorinimorpha; family Littorinidae; genus Littorina; species Littorina saxatilis. The sequence goes on from NC_090246.1 coordinate 99,275,175, forward strand.
TCTCCTGGTAGAAGTTTTAGAACTTTCACGTCACGCTATACACTTTCTAGAGTGACGTGTCTTTGCTTTGACGTCAAAGTTTGCACGAGGCTTTGGAATAGATGAGTTTCCAAAAGAAGCGTCTTCAATTTGGACGCCTCCACTGCGGGACGTGTTGAGTAAAATACACGTAAATACAGTATGTAGGATAAACAGCATACTACATGGCTTGCTGTGTCGTACCAGATTTACACTCGTTGCTTTTTCCAAAAGTGAACAGCTCGCTTTCGCTCGCAGTTCAATTTTTTTTTTAAACTCGTGTTAATCTGGTACGACACAGCAAGCCATCGCATCGTATTGTATCTTATCGTATCTTATCTTTTCGCACCGTATCGTATCGTATCGTATTGTATTGTATTGTGTGCTTTTACCAACCTGGCAGTCTGGTGGGGTAGGCGGCCATGGGCAGAACAAGCAGCATCAGGAGAATCCCGCTCGCCGAGAAGGGAATCCACCAGGCACCCACCCAGCGAGGGTCCTGAGGTGTTATGTCTATTCTGTGAAATTCATTTTACAATATAGTGGAACCCATCTTTTAAGATCCAAACGACAACAAAATCTGTGAAACTCTGCTCTGAAGATGAAGGTACATTTAGACTCTTCAAAAAAAGTTAAGGATCACTTTTTTACAAGCACGCCACACAAAACAGACAAGACCGAATTCTTTCATTTAAAAAAAATTATATAATTGAACAACCAAGGAGTAATGACAAACAAAGCAAAGATCGAACGCGGCAGCGACAATTTAGCTAGAGTGTGTCAAACGTGACAACCCTCGAAAATGGAATTCACAACAATGTGAATCAGTGTCAATAACGCGTGTGCCCTCCGTTGTGTGTCAGGCATTCAACACATCGTTGGCGCATGGAGTGGATCAGGTTGCATATGAATGCTCTGGGAACTCCATTCCACTCCTGCTGGAGCCATTGCAGCAGTTGACCCAGATTGGCAGGAGGAGGGTGATGTTGCTGTACCCGACGACAGAGCTCGTCCCACTTGTGCTCTATGGGGTTCATGTCCGGGCTGTTGGCTGGCCACAGCATCCTGTTGACCCTGGCCTGCTAGATGAAGGTGTTTACAGCTGCAGAGCGATGGGGAGGTGCGTTGTCATCCTGAAGAATCGTACGAGGGCCGATCGCTTGGAGGGCTGGAACGACCAGGGGTTGCAGGATCTCATTCTGGTAGCGGACACCGGTCAAGTTGCCCACTGCATGGTACAGAGGTGTACTTAGACGTGTGCTGATCCCTCCCCAGACCATCACAGAGCCTCCGCCAAAACGCTGTCGTTCCAGAACAGCGCCTTCTGCGAAGCGCTCTCCGCGACGCCTCCACACTCGGATGCGACCATCAGCAGGTTCCAAGCAAAAGCGGGACTCATCTGTAAACAACACCTGAGCCCACTGCTGACGTTGCCACCTCACATGTTGAGTGCACCAGGCTCGGCGAGCTGCTCGGTGATTAGCAGTCAGGGTTGTTCCTCGGACTGGACGCCTTGCACGCAAGCCAAAGTTGTGTAAGCGGTTTCGGATCGTCTGACCACAAACAACAGTGTTGGTGGTAGCTTGTAGGCGTTGCCTAATGTTGTTTGCCGTAGCCATTCTTTGTTGCATGGCCTGCCTCTGAATGAAGCGATCCTCTCTTTGTGTGGTGACTCTGGGCCGACCAGAACGTTGTCGCTCCTGCACTCTTCCAGTTGCTTGGAATCTCTGTTTTAGTCTGATGATGACAGAGGGAGCCACTGCAAGCCTCTGGGCCACTTGCCTGGCAGCAACACCGTCTTGTAGCCATCCTATTGCCCTTCCTCTATCCAAATCGCTCAGTTTTCTTCGTGGGGGCATGTTGCTACTGTGCTAAATTGTGTCAGCGTGTCAACCTTTAAACACATGCTGGTGAGCGATGTTCATAGCCAGGACCCTGTTGTAGCACGTGCATCACAACCTTTTGCCCTGGCATGCGTTCCGCAAATTTCATGGGGCTATAAAAACACCCTTTTTCTTCCAAAATGCAGAAGCTTTTGAGAAGTCCCACAAAGGGAAATAACTCTGCCTGCCAAACAAAATTCTAGGTCAAGACTCATTGTTCATTTGTTTATTCAAACACATTAATCTTTTCATTATTATGTCGATGATTAATTTTTTGGGAATTTTTTATAATTAGATCCGTTTTTTCAACCGATCCTTAACTTTTTTGGAAGAGTGTACAGAGATGATATACACACATTTTGAAAGAGCACGGTCTGAAAACGGGGCAGTTCTCAGTAATTCGTTCGCGTCACCGTAACAACTGTTCGGCACTACTGCCGAAATGACGGCAAAGTCATCGGCGATTTAAAAGAAGTTTCGGCGTTTTGATGACTGCCGACGACAAACGAGATGCCACCAACAGCGAATGTTTGCCACGACGGCAAAAGTGTCACTCTTACAACACACACACACACACACACACACACACACACACACACACACACACACACACACACACACACACACGTACGTACGTACGTACGTACGCACGCACCCACGCACGCACGCACACACCCACACGCACGCACACACCCACACGCACGCACGTACATACGTACGCACGCACGCACGCACCCACGCCCGCACGCACACACATAAACTCACACAAACACACACACACACACACACACAAACACACACACACACACACACACACACACACACACAAACACACACACACACACACATACTGACACACATTAACTCAGCAAAGGAACATGGCAATTTGCATACGAAATCGGACAATGAAAATCAAAATCAACTTACGATGCTAAGTCCACTTTTCCGATGTCTGTGTAGAAGTTGAGGAACTGGGAACCTCCCATGTACCCTGCTGCTACGCCCAGGGAGGCTGCTGCATAGATTATTCCTGGAACATAGTACTTGTATGCTAATTGTTATTTGTGAAATAGGGTTTTAAATGATGTATCAACTGGCGTGTGGAATTGTTTTCTCTCCGATTGTCTGCCGATCTGTCTGTCTTTCTGTCTGTCTGCCTGACTCTCTGTCTCTGTCTCTGTCTCTCTCTGTCTCTCTCTGTCTCTCTCTCTCTCTCTCTCTCTCTCGTATAAAATGGACGAGAGTGGTAAAAAGAGCTGGGCCTCAAGTGTCCGTTGTAAATTGTATGAGTACGGTTTTGGTCTTGTGTTGTTGAATCAGGGCGTTGTTAATGAAAAAGAGTTTTTGCGTGTTTTTAGGGAAAGGTTGGTCGATTGCAGATGGCAAGAGTGGGATTATCATATACAAAATAGTGATAGATTTGCTGTTTATCGGACATTTGTGACCCTCCACCACGAAATGAGTCGCATGTCACCTCGCGCGGTTCTGCGCTAGGCTTAATATAAGTCCGGGGAGTGTCTGGTAACAGTGTGAGGGTCACCTTAGTCACAGGCTTATAACTCAAACAGTTTTTGCTCTTTTCTAAAACGGTTTTCACCACTGGATAGAGCATAAAAAACTCTTTAGGAAAATGTAAAAAATATGAAAATCATGCAAAGGTGACATGCGACTCATCCCGTGGTGGAGGGTCACATTTTGTAGTGTACATGACATTAAACCCTACCTTTTGTTGAATGTGGATAGACATCTAGAGTTTATTATGACTAGGTTTCGATTCGGTATTTCAGAAATAAATGTGCATGCTAACCGATATAAACAGCATGATGCCGATCAGTTGATGTGTCCCCTTTGTAAAGTAAAGCAAGAAAATGAAGTTCATTAATTTTTGTTTTGTGTTGTCCATACTTGAACAGATTAAGAGAAAAATGTATCCCATTTAAATATTATAAAAACCCAAGCACTTTTGGACTCAGCTTGCTCCTGGCTTCACCTCAAGAAACTGTTGTTAGAAATGTATCCTTGTATTTGTATAAAGCCTTTAAATTAAGAGATGTTGTAGGCCTAACCTCTTAGTTAAATAACGTGTAATGTATGTTTTAATCTGTAGTGTTGTGCGATTATTATGTTGTACCTTTTTTGCACCTGATGAGTTAAATTATTTGCAACGTTAACCATTTGTTCACACTCCTTCATAAGGGGCTATGGCCTATTGAATAAATTATCTGCGTCTGCGTCTCTCTCTCTCTCTCTCTCTCTCTCTCTCTCTCTCTCTCTCTCTCTCTCTCTCTCTCTCTCTCTCTCTATCATTAGATTAAACCCTCCCATGGGCGAGGGCTGGATGTAAAAAAGCACCTGTTTGCTTATGCCATTACCCTCGTAAATAAAGAATTTGTCATTGTCTTTGCCTCTCTCTCTCTCTCTCTCTCTCTCTCTCTCGCTCTCTCTCTCCCTCTTTCCCTCTCTCTCTCTCTCTCTCTCTCTCTCTCTCTCTCTCTCTCTCTCTCTCTCTCTCTCTCTCTCTCTCTCTCTCTCTCTCTCTCTCTGACCTGACTGCGATATTCCCTGATATTTGTCATAGTCGCTGTTTATGCAAAAACACAGCATGATTCTGTCGTCATCATACATCATCATCATCATCATCATCATCATTATCGTCGTCATCATCCTCATCCTCATCATTAGCAGCAGCATCACCATCATCTCAGAGGGCCCCAAAGGGGGGTATCATCACGATCACGGGAAGGTAAATTTTAGCTTTCACGATCACAGTTACCTTGATTTTTGTTTTCACGATCACGAACACCTTGACGAATAGAGGATCATAGAGTGATACAGCTGTGAAAAATGTACGTTGAAAATAAAATGCTTTGCAATTATGCCCATCACGATCACGAAAACAAATGACGATCACGATCACGAGACTTGATTTTTTTGTCATCACGGATCACGGGCAAAGTCCCATCACGATCACAGAAATGGAAATTTCGGCAATCACGGTCACAGAAAGGTCAAAAATCGCCAATCACGATCACGATTTTAAACCCTTTGGGGCCCTCATCTCAACCACCCCCTCGTATTCGTCACCCTCCTTTTCCTTTTCTCCTCGTAATTAGTCATCATCATCATCATCATCATCATCATCATCACCATCAGCAGCAGCAACATGGGTAGTTGACTGACCTAAGTACCAAGAGGTTCTCTCAGCTTTCGTGTTCTCGTCAATGAAGGCTGTTCCAAGAGTGAACATGGGGGTAGCTCCGACGCCATGAATGGCATTGGCTAACAAGAATATGTAGAGGTAAGAGCTGTGCCCGCTGTCTCTTTCCCCTCCCTCCGCGCTGGTACATTGCTCCGTGCTGTTCCGCGACTCCGGGTGGCACACGTTGTCCTGAACGTCTGAGCAAAACAATCGGTTTAAACAGTTTTTTATTCAGATAACTACAAATAACAATGTCGCATACAATCAATTAAACAAATGGAGCGGAACAAGCTACGCTTATGAGCGTGCTCTCAAAAACAATATAATATCTGATTTGGCGGACGAATATAACGTTTGTCGGAATAACGATAAGAGGAATACATTTTTTTTAAAGGGGAATAGAAGGAGCAAAAAAAACCAACAAAGAAAACAATTAAATTAGTCAATGACAATGACAATGACAATGATAAATCTTTATTTTCCGAGAGTACCAAGAATGAACATAGATATGTGGTTTTTTGCATCTAGCCCTCGCCCTAAAGAGGGACTAATCTATTTTACTAAAACTACTTCAACTTTTTTTTTACATAAAAACATACTAAATGTTAGAACAAGAAGTGCATTGGATAGAAACATTGTAAATCATAAGAACAAGAAGAAACAAGCAACTGCACAGTAAACCCGCATCCTGCAACACAAAATCACACCCCACATTTTATCCCTTGATATAACACTAATCGGCTCTGCAGAAGAAAAAAAACTTTTTTTTTTAAATAAATAAAATAAAGGCCACGACCGCAATAATATCACGCATGATCTACGGGAGAGTATCCGTTACATACTAGTTTTCGCTTGTTTGTCTCCCTTGCTTGTGAATTTGTCGTCAGCTGCACAGTCAGTGTCACTGGAGTTACTCAGCATTTATCAGGGCTGAGCATTTGTCAGTTGTTTGCGACATGGCTGGCGGGTTTTGCGACAAACTGCGACACGGGTTTTTCCGACGAACTTACTTGTACCTCCATTCCTCTTACAAACAAGTGACTGCACACATGCGACAAGCTATGGCTGGGATCTTCGACGGGCAACTTCATTGTGGCCACTGTGTAACGATGTCAGCTTTCTGCCTCTGTCACCTTTCTGACTCGAGACTGAAATGTTTCCTGGTCAAATTAAAGCAGTGAACTTAATTAAGAACGAAAAGCATGCCAGTTTCTTGCATGTGAAGGAAATTGGTTGTGAAATGTAATAGATTTCACCCCAAAATTCGATTTCTTCCAAAAACTCGTGTTCCGAGTGGTTACGTCCCTTGAATGAGAAGGGAGCCATTTCAGGATTAATCAAATTTCTAAGTTTAAATAACAAAATTGGTTGGACAAGCTTGACCACATGAATAAGGTCGATCGTCAGTACAATCGAAGGGTGTTTTTTGTGTGGGTTTTTTTCAGTGTGGAGTTTGTCAAGATCAAAGAGGCCGAATCAGAAAGGTGACACAGGAAGAAATCTGACATCGCTACCGGCGCCATTTTAAACTTTTGGTGGACCTTAGAAAGTAAGGCAAATTTCACATTCACAACGATTTTAATGAACTGAAAATAAAAAGTGACATATGGTTGCTTTGTTTGTTGGGCACCCAAGATATTTCAAAATTAGAATGATGTTAGGTTTTAAACAACGGAATATGTTTAAAAACAAACTTGATTGCAAGAAAATGGAAATAAAGAATGCAACAGAAATAGACATTTAAATTGCAATAGGGGTATAACAAAACTACACACAAGGACAATGTTAACACTTTCAATATGTTTTTTTTTCTATAACAAAGATTAAGGGGAAATGTTATTTCTCCCTCTCTCTCTCTCTCTCTCTCTCTCTCTCTCTCTCTCTCTCTCTCTCTCTCTCTCTCTCTCTCTCTCAATGTGGCCGGGGTATCAACCAAACCCAGCCCATACCTGACAACCTGTAGTTGTAAAGTCCGGAGATAAAGTGGGGCAAGGAGAAGATCAAGGACCCCAGAGCCACCAGGAAGATACCAGCAGCCATGATGCGCGGTTTGTTCCGTCGGGCGCCGTAGAAGCTGATGAAGAGGACGACGAAGAGGGAGATGAAGTTGTTTGAGGAGGGAATGAGGCCGGAACGGGAGGAAGGAAATCCGAAGCGTGTCTCCAGCGAGGTGATGACGGCGTTGATGCAACCGTTGACGACGAAGCCCTGGACGAAGCTGAAGAGCGACGTCCAGAGCACGAACCACTGGATGCTGTTGAACGGCTGAAGACAGCTGGGGAAATAGAGACACATTTGCGATTAGCTCTGTGGACCTTATACAGAATGTAACTGAACACATTGCATTTGTTCACCATGACTAGTTAATCATAGGCTGGCCGAAACCTTGATTCCTCGCGCCCCCTAATTGGCGTAGAGGCGCGTCCCCCGGGTGGTGGATGGGGGAGCCTTCTCTACTAACTTCTGAGAGAAGGTCGCATCACTCTCGATGCCGTGAACCTAATTAGGATCTATTTCTTGTTTCTTCTCTATTTCTGCCTCCCCAAAGTCCTTTTACTTTCCTTTTCTCACCCATAAAATTCTTCACTTATTACCCTTGTTAAGTGTTTCTTGTATAGAATATAGTCAATGTTTGTAAAGATTTTAGTCAAGCAGTATGTAAGAAATGTTAAGTCCTTTGTACTGGAAACTTGCATTCTCCCAGTAAGGTCATATATTGTACTACGTTGCAAGCCCCTGGAGCAATTTTTTGATTAGTGCTTTTGTGAACAAGAAACACTTAACAAGTGGCTCTATCCCATCTCCCCCCTTTTCCCTATCCCATCTCCCCCTTTTCCCCGTCGCGATATAACCTTCGTGGTTGAAAACGACGTTAAACACCAAATAAAGAAAGAAAGAAAGAAACCTTGATTGTTTGGCAAACTTATAAAATGTGTGAATGCTACACAAAAAATGGAAACTAATTTCCATGCAAACATTCAATGTTTATCACTATTTTAAACAAAGAAACAACAACGCTCGCTTTTGTCAGGAGACAAAAAAGTAAATTGGGCGTTGGCGGCTAGATTTACCATTAGTATGCTTTAGAACAGTCCCTTCTAGTGTAAATCGTCCAGTAGCTTATCTATACAATACATGTCCTCTAATATAGCTTCTCTTGCAAAAACACTGTGTCCGTGCCGCCGATCTTGTCTCAAATCAGTGTCGACCATTTTGGATTCCTGACTCGCAAAATATTAATAAATACACTCTTCAAAAAAAGTTAAGGATCGGTTGAAAAACGGATCTTATTATAAAAAAAATTGCCAAAAAATTAAACATCGACATAATAATTAAAAGATTAATGTGTTTGAATTAACAAATGAACAATAAGTCTTGACCTAGAATTTTGTTTGGCAGGCAGATTTATTTCCCTTTGTGGGACTTCTCAAAAGCTTCTGCATTTTGGAAGAAAAAGGGTGTTTTGTATAGCCCCATGAAATTTGCGGAACGCATGCCAGGGCAAAAGGTTGTGATGCACGTGCTACAACAGGGTCCTGGCTATAAACATCGCTTACCAGCTTGTGTTTAAAGGTTCACACGCTGACACAATTATGCACAGTAGCAACATGCCCCCACGAAGAAAACTGAGCGATTTGGATAGAGGAAGGGCAATAGGATGGCTACAAGACGGTGTTGCTGCCAGGCAAGTGGCCCAGAGGCTTGCAGTGGCTCTCTCTGTCATCATCAGACTAAAACAGAGATTCCAAGCAACTGGAAGAGTGCAGGAGCGACAACGTTCTGGTCGGCCCAGAGTCACCACACAAAGAGAGGATCGCTTCATTCAGAGGCAGGCCATGCAACAAAGAATGGCTACGGCAAACAACATTAGGCAACGCCTACAAGCTACCACCAACACTGTTGTTAGTGGTCAGACGATCCAAAACCGCTTACACAACTTTGGCTTGCGTGCAAGGCGTCCAGTCCGAGGAACAACCCTGACTGCTAATCACCGAGCAGCTCACCGATCCTGGTGCACTCAACATGTGAGGTGGCAACGTCAGCAGTGGGCTCAGGTGTTGTTTACAGATGAGTCCCGCTTTTGCTTGGAACCTGCTGATGGTCGCATCCGAGTGTGGAGGCGTCGCGGAGAGCGCTTCGCAGAAGGCGCTGTTCTGGAACGACAGCGTTTTGGCGGAGGCTCTGTGATGGTCTGGGGAGGGATCAGCACACGTCTAAGGACACCTCTGTACCATGTAGTGGGCAACTTGACCGGTGTCCGCTGCCAGAATGAGATCCTGCAACCCCTGGTCGTTCCAGTCCTCCATGCGATCGGCCCTCGTGCGATTCTTCAGGATGACAACGCACATCCCCATCGTTCTGCAGCTGTAAACACCTTCATCCAGCAGGCCAGGGTCAACAGGATGCTGTGGCCAGCCAACAGCCCGGACCTGAACCCCATAGAGCACATGTGGGACGAGCTTTGTCGTAGGGTACAGCAACATCACTCTCCTCCTGCCAATCTGGGTCAACTGCTGCAATGGCTCCAGCAGGAGTGGAATGGAGTTCCCAGAGCATTCATATGCAACCTGATCCACTCCATGCGCCAACGATGTGTTGAATGCCTGGCACACAACGGAGGGCACACGCGTTATTGACACTGATTCACATTGTTAAGGGTTGTTCCATTTTAGAGGGTTGTCACGTTTGACACACTCTAGCTAAATTGTCGCTGCCGCGTTCGATCTTTGCTTTGTTTGTCATTACTCCTTGGTTGTTCAATTATATAAAAAAAAATGAATGAATTCGGTCTTGTCTGTTTTGTGTGGCGTGCTTGTAAAAAAGTGATCCTTAACTTTTTTTGAAGAGTGTATCATCCAAATTCATATCCTTATAAAATCCAAGGTCTCTGTTGTACTTCGCCTGAAAATTAAACGAACATCTGTACAAAACAAAACAAAATACAAATTGGGACCAAAATTAGGTATTTTGTTTTTTGTATTAGGGACGCTTTTAAGGTGTCCATAAAATTACAATGTATAAAGATGAACAAACTTGTAATGGACCCAAGTTGGTGGGAGATACAGAACAAAAACATTTAAAAAAAAAATAGAAGTGGTTTAAGGTTTGTCGGGAAAGCAGATGGGGGGGTGGGGGGGGGGAGTAAGCGAGAAGCAAGAATAGCCGACATTGTTTTAAGAATGGAACATTGTAATCGTCCGTCAAATCCTATTTTATACACTGTCCTTAAAAGCACGCTTATAAGCATAGTTTGTTGCGCTCGATCCATTCATTTGACTACATGTCCCACGGTGACAACGCTGGACACCAAGCTGTGGGGCAGCACCCAGGTCCTCAGACTGACAGCTCACTTTGTCAACATCACTGGCCAACGAATTTAGATCGCTGAAGAAGAAGACGAGAGAAGAAGAAGAAGATTGATTACATGTACCTGCCTGTTCTTTGCAAAAATATTTGAATATTATCGTTTGATCCAATGTCCGACTTCTTTTACTCACTCGGGTCTCCAACCGAACCAGCCATAGCGTAACTCTTCCTTCTCCTTGCGCGTCTCTGCGTCGGCAAGGAACTTCTCCGCGTCGGCAAGGAACTTCTCCGCGTCGTCAAGGAACTTCTCCGCGTCGTCATGGCTTTTGGCTGTGGTTTTGTCCATTGTGTGTCAGAGAGAAAATATTGCGCCCTGACGAGAAAAAAAAAGTCGCGTGAAGCGATGTTACGCCCTATTTTGTCGCATCGGCCCATTTTGTCGCATTACAACAAAATGGGTCTACTCTCATACCCCAATTTGTCGTACTTTCTGAACAAGCCCGTTGCTTATAGACATGGTGTATGCAAACACTCCCATCCTTCTGTCCGTCCGTTAGTCAGTCAGTCAGTCACAGAAAGACAGACAGACAGACAGACAGACAGACAGACAGACAGACAGACAGACAGACAGACAGACAGACAGACAGACAGACAGACAGATAGATGCATGTCCCCATTAACCATTTCTGTAAAACTGGTAACATCCAAAAATCGTTAGAACAAGTTTGATGTAGACGGACGATCGGACAGACAGACAGACAGATGGAGACACACTCGAAATTGTAGGTAATGTCGCCAGACATTTCACCCAAATCTATCCAATATCTCACAACCTTAGTGATGAAAATATGGTAACTCGGACAGATAGGCAGACAGAAAGACAGACAGACAGACATGCAGACAGACAGACAGAAACATGTCCCCATTAACCCCTTCTGAAAATCTCTAACATCTAACTATCGTGTGAACAAGTTTGAAATAGACGGACGATCGGACAGACAGACAGGCAGACAGGCAGACCGACAGACAGATGGGGAGACACTCAAAAATGTATACACACACAAGTACACACATACCCACTCACACAGGAACCAGGTGTTTTGTATGCTGATGCGAGTAAGAAAACGGGACTGGCCTTCCTGAGCTAAACATTAAAATATCTACACTCGCGGCCCATTTTACGCAGGTGCGACAATATGGGCAGTGTGCGATAAAATGGGGCATGAGGGTGGTCCATTTTGTTGTAATGCAACAAAATGGACCGATGCAACAAAATGGGGCGTAACAAAGCGATATCAAACCATTTAGTCAATCTGTCGGCCTGGGACTAAAAAATCAACACAGAAACCCCGGGGTGCGTCTTCAGTAATACTGGTGTAGTTTGGCTACAACCAATTTTCTTTAATTTTGATCGCTTTATTTTTTTATTAAGCAACTAACAACGAGTACAATACAATCATTTTATAATTGTTGATTAAAAATGTGTAATTAGAATGTTAAGAATTTTAATGAACAATTTAGTTTCATATGTTCACTATGTTCCCAACAAATTGTATAGTGATTGGAAATTACAAGAACTTACCCACCTTTTTTTGAGGAAAAATAATTAAGTTTGGTAAGAAATAGTTATGTTTGATAGTGACGGTTATTTGTTTAGATCTATATTAAAAAATGTATAAATTGAGAATGTGACCACAACCTACAACCCTACATGTTAATACATATGTCATGTTAACTCTTAAAATTTGATCACAATTCACGAAAATAGGTTAATTAGTACTTCGATTATAATAAAAGAAATCGATCCAAAAATGATTTCATCTTATTCTTTATCATTTCCTGATTAAAAATACATAGATAAAATATGTTGTATTCAAAACCAGCTCAGAAAGCTAAAAAGAATACAGAAAAGCACGCTTTCCTGCTTACCGCAATCAGAGACATACGCTATTCTGGCGCGTCAGTTTCACTTCGTGTTGCACGAAAAAAGTGAGCGACTTCCTTGTGCCGCGGGGATTGACGAAGCTGTTTTGTCTTGGTGAAAAAACGAAGTGTTTTCAGTTTAATTCTGTGAGTTCAACAGATTGACAAAAATAATGTTGTAATGTTGCCTCACACACACACACACACACACACACACACACACACACACGTACACAACAACAACAACTGAACAAGTCGCGTAAGGCGAAAATACAATATTTAGTCAAGTAGCTGTGGAACTCACAGAATGAAACTGAACGCAATGCCATTTTTCAGCAAGACCGTATACTCGTAGCATCGTCAGTCCACCGCTCATGGCAAAGGCAGTGAAATTGACAAGAAGAGCGGGGTAGTAGTTGCGCTAAGAAGGATAGCACGCTTTTCTGTAGCTCTCTTTGTTTTAACTTTCTGAGCGTGTTTTTAATCCAAACATATCATATCTATATGTTTTTGGAATCAGGAACCGACAAGGAATAAGATGAAAGTGTTTTTAAATTGATTTGGACAATTTTATTTTGATAATAATTTGCATATATTTAATTTTCAGACCTTGTTCTTAATCCGAATATAACATATTTGTATGTTTTTTGGAATCAGCAAATGATGCAGAATAAGATAAACGTAAATTTGGATCGTTTTATAAATTTTTATTTTTTTTTACAATTTTCCGATTTTTAATGACCAAAGTCATTAATTAATTTTTAAGCCACCAAGCTGAAATGCAATACCGAACCCCGGGCTTTGTCGAAGATTACTTGACCAAAATTTGAACCAATTTGGTTGAAAAATGAGGGCGTGACAGTGCCGCCTCAACTTTCACGAAAAGCCGGATATGACGTCATCAAAGACATTTATCCCAAAAATGAAAAAAACGTTCGGGGATTTCATACCCAGGAACTCTCATGTCAAATTTCATAAAGATCGGTCCAGTAGTTTAGTCTGAATCGCTCTACACACACACACAGACAGACAGACACACACACACACACACACACACACACACACACACACATACACCACGACCCTCGTCACGATTCCCCCCTCTACGTTAAAATATTTAGTCAAAACTTGACTAAATATAACAAGCGAACCCACTGTTCACGGTCATCCCAGGTTCCAACCACATGCATGAACTCACCATGAACTCTTCATGATCGTTTAACAAATAATTCGCTTCTTGCTTGCTGGCAACATTTTTTAACGCTTTTGAGGACTTGCGTTGTAAGCAAATTGTCTCCGCCATTAAAAGTATGTTGACTCCTGAAAATGTCTTCACAAACGGCCGCATGTCTTCACAGGTTGTTTTCCGTGTTCACTTTCATGAATGGTATGGCATTCAAAATACGATGAATATGTAAAACAAAAATACAGTTGTACTGAGTAACTTGCACAAGCCCACAATAACCAGAATGAGGCTTACGCTAACAGAATCTGCTAAAAGTTAATCTCTATGGATACGTGTGCTGCGCGTGGCGCTTCCATGCCACCACTGAGCAAATATTGTGCGAGATGTTTAACACTTGAGAGATAGAACGTTAAAGCACTGATTTTAAGGTAATCGTCGTTTTTTGTGACATAATTACAAGCCCCATTTCAAAGCGATTGGAGGCCGGGTTGTTTTTTTCTGGGTCACGAGTATCTCTTTAATCAATTTCGTTTGCTACATTATGTTTATTTGCAAAATTAATTCAGCACACACAAAAAATAAATCTGCACTGGAAGCTACGAGTCTACTGATATGTTGAATGTGTCTGGGCAGAATAGCGTTCTTACCCCACTCAAAAGACTTATGACGGTTTACCTAATCAATATACAATACAATACAATACAATACAATACAATAACTTTATTAATCTCTAAAAGAGAAATTACATTGCTGAGCGTTTGTGTCCGTAATAATAACATACATAAAACATTCAAAATAAACATTTGTTCTTTGTCCTGAGAAAATATAGTACATTGGTTATCACATAAGAAAGTATATTAAAAATAAATTAACATGCATTCACCATCAACAATGCACAAAAGAAAGTCAGCACCTTGCCGGTTATCACATATTGTCTAAGAGAGTAGAATGCAAAACAAAATCAACAATACTGAAACAATACAGAACACTGACCCCGTGCATCAGAGCGACAACACCAGCATCTACCGCCCCACCTGAGAATTGAAGATGTGAATTGCAGATGGAATGAACGAATTTCTGTAGCGTGTGGATCTTGCGGTTGGTTGTCTGAATCTGTTGCTCCTGTCTGTCCGTCTACTGTCAAATTCCGGTCTGAGTGGGTGCGAGTCGTCAGCCAAAATCTTCTGTACCTTGTCAGTCAGTCGTCGTTCATGTGTTGATGTGAAATTGTCCTGCTTCCTCCCAACCACCCCACTTGCTTTCCTGATGAATTTATCTAATCTATCCCTGTCTTGCTTGTTGATGTTGCCACCCCAACACACGGAGCCAAAGTACAACACACTATTGCACGTTGAAGTGTAAAACATCTGAAGGATTTCTTGTCTGATGTTAAAAGACCTGAGTTTTCTCAAAAAGTACAGGCGAGAGTGGAGTTTCTTCACAAGGGCATCAGAGTTTGGTTTCCATGTCAACTTATTGTCTATAATCACCCCCAAATACTTATACTGCTCTACCTTCTCTACGACCTCCCCCTTGATCACTATCTCCCTGTGTACATGTTCCCCCCTCCTGTTGTCCATTATCATTTCCTTTGTCTTCCCCACATTAAGCTCGATAAGGCATGTAGCGTTAACATAAAACGCAATCATGTAGGCGCTTTCCTGGGTCACTTGCACAAGCCTACAAATCGACGTTGTTCGCGTGCTTACACTAGCAGAATCTTTTCTCGAGGAGAGCTCTATTCTAACCGTGAAACATTTGGCTAATATCGTTTTCTTTTTGCACACATATACGTGTATGCATGTTTAGACACTGAGTTTGTTATATTCGCCTTGCCCGTCAAGATGAATAAGATCAACAGAACCAGTCCTGCAGCAGGGGGCTCGGATCGTGAACTTTTTTTCCCTTGCAACTCTAACACGACAAAATCGGCCAACTGTTATACACTCTTCAAAAAAAATTAAGGATCGGTTGAAAAAACGGATCTAATTATAAAAAAATTGCCAAAATATTATCGACATAATGATTAAAAGATTAATGTGTTTGAATTAACAAATGAACAATGAGTCTTGACCTAGAATTTTGTTTGGCAGGCAGAGTTATTTCCCTTTGTGGGACTTCTCAAAATCTTCTGCATTTTGGAAGAAAAAGGATGTTTTTTATAGCCCCATGAAATTTGCGGAACACATGCCAGGGCAAAAGGTTGTGATGCACGTGCTACAACAGGGTCCTGGCTATGAACATCGCCCACCAGCTTGTGTTTAAAGGCACAGTAAGCCTCCTGTAAACCATCACAGAGCTCCCCGAGCGTCTACATACAGTACAAGCATACTTCCATTTGAACGCTCACCGAACGGGAACATCCTGGCTGCTTTCTGTCGAGCGTGAGAAATTTTCAAAGAATTTATTTTCGTGGACTTGGTCCTCAACAACAATGGCGCCTCGTTTTGGTGCAGGACGGCTGTTATGATACCGAAAATCACGCCCGGACAGTAAGCCTCCCGTAAACCATCACAGATACTGTCAGGCTTTTACACACAGTACAAACACCCTTCCATTTGAACGCTCACCAAACGGGAACATCCTAGGTGCCCTACGTAAAGAGCGAGCAATTTTGAAAGAATTAATTTTGCAGATTGTCTCGAACACTTTTTGGACCCATCCTGAACTCAGGTCAAACATGAGTTACTTCCCTTCGGGTCTCATTCTATCGATGTAAACTGGCGATAGCCGTGAATCGATGATTATCAAAATGTTTTTGGACCGTGGTGCGTTTTTGCGCTAGACCTAACTTTTAAAATCTAAATAATAAATTGACAGCTTGTTACACAAACATTCTTTAATCATAAAAGAATTCTTTTTTCATCAAGACAAGATCAGTACAATTCAAAGTTGTGAAAGTTTGAAAAAAGAAAATCCCGGAAGCAGGGGTCGTAGCAGACGACGGTTTATGCATATCGCCGTTCCTCTCAACAGTTAAAAGCCATCGTTAGAGTTCTTGTGAACCACAGCCGTTTGTTTCGTGCATAAAAACGTGCTATTGTAAATAAGCTCACGTCGAGTCGCATTCAAATGACTAACTGACGACTACATTGTGAAAAAGGGAAACTGGATCACACGGGTTCACGATGGTTCAGGGGTAAGATAAACCACGCAAAAATAAATTCTTTGAAAATTGTTCGCTCTTTACGGAGGGCACCTAGGATGTTCTCAATCGGTGAGTGTTTAAATGAAAGGGTGTTTGTACTGTGTGTAAAAGCCTGACCGTATCTGTGATGGTTTACGGGAGGCTTACTGTGCCTTTAAAGGTTGACACGCTGACACAATTATGCACAGTAGCAACTTGCCCCCACGAAGAAAACTGAGCGATTTTAATAGAGGAAGGGCAATAGGATGGCTACAAGACGGTGTTGCTGCCAGGCAAGTGGCCCAGAGGCTTTCAGTGGTTCCCTCTGTCATCAGACTAAAACATAGATTCCACGCAACTGGAAGAGTGCAGGAGCGACAACGTTCTGGTCGGCCCAGAGTCACCACACAAAGAGGGGATCGCTTCATTTAGAGGCAGGCCATGCAACAAAGAATGGCTACGGCAAATAACATTATTTAGGCAACGCCTACAAGCTACCACCAACACTGTTGTTAGTGGTCAGACAATCCAAAACCGCTTACACAACTTTGGCTTGCGTGCAAGGCGTCCAGTCCGAGGAACAACCCTGACTGCTAATCACCGAGCAGCTCGCCGAGCCTGGTGCACTCAACATGTGAGGTGGCAACGTCAGCAGTGGGCTGTTGTACTCGCATTCAGTTTATGGGACACGCTAACTGCCTCTTTCTCACGCTGAAGAATTCACGCAGGTGATGATGTTACGGGAGGTTTATTGTTGTATACCCTGTGCCGTGACCATGACGCTTGCCCTGGTGAAAACTACAAAAAGTAATTTATAATACTAGAATAGCTAAGATGAACATCAAAGCACATTCTCATAAACGCATAACTTCAAACATGTTAATGACCTCTTTAAATGGCGAGACGGCGTCAAAAGAAAGCACAAATCATTAAAGCATAATTATTACATTGACGTGACGCAGATTCCGGCTTAAGTAATAACTCATAACATTCAAATACCAGAATTACTAACACTGAATAAACAAAATAGGCAGCGAAATTAAGCGAATCGTCCAAAGTCTCAAATAGTCAAATCCGGTCAGACACTTCGCGCATAAATTATCAAAGTAAACTAGCTTAACCAACGTATAATTCCCTTTCGGCAATATAATTACAAGTTAACTGCGAATTTAAAATCCATAAAAAATGGCAAAACTACCCTACAAATTAAATACTCATCAAATCAAACTTGAAATTTCATCATCTACAGTTATTATTGCGGACAATTTATTCGCTCAAACAAAACAAGCCGATAATCAGCAGAAAACGCATAAACAACGTCCAAAAATACTGAAGAAAAACGTCTCGATATATGCGGTAAATCCGAGCACAAAGTTGCAAACGGTGCAATATAATAGGCATATTTCGGTAAACAATAAGGCAATCATAATGCAAACAATCAACAGATAAATCAACATACCTGTACTGCGCATTGTCCCGTTAAAGAAACTAACTTCAGACCATAAACTTCACTGAAGTGTAAAAAAAAAATATAGGCTTCCTTGAACCTTAAGCCTACTGCCTCCGACGGTTGCCAGTGGAAAAATGACCTTCAATCGCAATTCAGTTCCCGCACACCCTTTTCTGAATAGTGCTCAATACAAAAACACAACTGAATTCTTTGGCCAAGCAACACAAGCACGAAATTAGCACACACTTCGTTACAAAAACTCACGCCGATACCGGTGAAAGAGTGAAGCTTTGGCTAACACGACAATCAAGAAGGAATAACAGAGGGGTCAACACACATTGAAGAAAGAGACAATGACAAATTCTTTATTTACGAGGATAGTGGCATAAGCAAACAGGTGCTTTTTTACATCCAGCCCTCGCCCATGGGAGGGTTTAATCTAACGATAATACGTTTTAAAAATGTTGGAATATCAATTAAAGAAGTAATAAAAACAAGAAATTCCTTCGAGGTAGGAAAAACACCCCCGTTGGTCAAAGGGAAATAACCTTCTCAGTTGGTGGCAGTGAGAATGGTTATTTCCCTTTGACCAACGGGGGTGTCCCTCTATAAGTCCTTGTAGAATCTTAATCCACCAATAACTCCCTAACCGTGTGTTTGACTGGTCCCAATTTTTGTAAGGACCGTCTCAGGAATGTATAGAACCTGTTCACCAAGTTTGGTGACGATCGGTCCGTTCATTCTTGAGATCTATATGCGAACACAAACACACAAACACATCAAGCGAATCCTATACACACCCCTATACCGGGGGTGTAACAAACGATGAACAAGCAAACGATTCAAACGAGAGAGAGAAGGAAGGAGGGACAGAGGGTAGGGGGATGATGATGATGATGATGGAACTTTATTTTTCAAGGATAGAGGTTTAAGGCGACGCCTTTTCTTACAACCGGTCCTTACTTCTAATACAAATATCTAATAAATGATAAACAAGTAAAGCAACATGACAAATAAACAAAGTAAACGAACGAACCAGCAAACAATTGACAAGTAAGCAAACAAGCAAATAAACATAAACAATAAAATGGCAAAGTAAGCAACAGACAAGAGAAAGAGAGGGGGGGGAAGGAGGGAGACTGAGAGGGAAGGAGGGAGAGATAGGGAAAGAGAAAGGGAAGGAGAGGAGAAAGAGAAAGGAGATAGAGAGAGAGAGAAAGAGAGAGAGAGAGAGAGAGAGAGAGAGAGAGAGAGAGAGAGAGAGAGAGATGGAAGAAAAGAAAGAAAGATAAAGAGATAGAAGTTAAAGAGACCTAAAAGAGCAAGAGCAGAAAGAAAGTAAAGAATGAAGAGCTAGGGAAAAGAACGGGAGCAAGTCGCGTAAGGCGAAATTACTACATTTAGTCAAGCTGTGGAACTCACAGAATGAAACTGAACGCACTGCATTTTTTCACAATGACCGTAGTCCGCCGATGGTGCAAAAGGCAGTGAAAGTGACGAGCCTGTTCAGCGCGGTAGCGGTTGCGCTGTGCTGCATAGCACGCTTTACTGTACCTCTCTTCGTTTTAACTTTCTGAGCGTGTTTTTAATCCAAACATATCATATGTATATGTTTTTGGAATCAGGAACCGACAAGGAATAAGATGAAATTGTTTTTAAAACGATGTCGGAAATTTAATTTTAATCATAATTTTTATCTTTTTAATTTTCAGAGCTTGTTTTTAATCCGAGTATAACATATTTATATGTTTTTGGAATCAGAAAATGATGAAGAATAAAATAAAAGTAATTTTGGATCGTTTTATAAAAAAATTATTTTAATTACAATTTTCTGATTTTTTAATGACCAAAGTCATTGATTAATTTTTAAGCCTCCATGCTGAAATGCAATACCGAAGTCCGGCCTTTGTCGAAGATTGCTTGGCCAAAATTTCAAACTTTCAAAATGTGTGTGTGTGTCTGTGAGTGTGTGTGTGTGTGTGTCTGTGTGTGTGTGTAGAGCGATTCAGACTAAACTACTTAACCGATCTTTATGAAATTTGACATGAGAGTTCCTGGGAATGATATCTCCGGACATTTTTTTTTTCGATAAATACTTTTGATGACGTCATATCCGAATTTTTGTACAAGTTGAGGCGGCACTGTCACACCCTCATTTTTCAATCAAATTGATTGAAATTTTGGCCAAGCAATCTTTGACGAAGGCCGGACTTTGGTATTGCATTTCAGGTTGGTGGCTTTAAAAATAATTAATGAATTTGGTCATTAAAAATCGGAAACTTGTCATTAAAAACAAAATGTTTTAAACGATCCAAAAACAATTTTATCTTATTCTTCGTCATTTTCTGATTCCAAAAACATATACATATGTTATATTTGGATTACAAACAAGCTCTGAAATTTAAAAATATGAACATTATGATTAAAATTAATTGTCCGAAATCGATTTAGAAACAATTTCATCTTATTCCTTGTCGGTCCCTGATTCCAAAAACATATAGATATGATATGTATGGAGTAAAAACAAACTCAGTACGCTAAAGAGAATAGAGATAGAGAAAAGCGTGTTATCCTGCTCAGCGCGACCATTACCGCACTATTCTGGCTTGTCGATTTCACTGCCTTTGCCACGAGCGGTGGACTGATGAAACTACGAGTATGCGGTCTTGGTGAAAAAATGCAGTGCGTTCAGTTTCATTCTGTGAGTTCGACAGCTTGACTAAATGTTGTTATTTCGTCTTACGCGACTTGTTAATCTTTGGTTAATTTTACTCTCAGAGATGTTGAAATAAATGCTTCAGCTTCAATTTTAATACGTCTTAAATTATTTTATTCTTGCTTTAATTTGCTTATTTTTATCGCAATTACACCGTTTTATATTATCATTATGTTAATAATTCTAAAAGTTGCACTTATTTTGTTATTAACGTTAAACAAAAGTAAATAGTGTTTTTTTCGCTTATATTAAACCATCCGACTACTCACTTCTTCTTCTTCTTCAGCGTTCGACCTCCATATTTGTCGGTGATGCGTAGACATTCGGTTCTCACCTCACCCTGAAGGTCAGTGTCTTCCGTCTTCGGTAGGCCTTCGTCGGTGTGATTTTGGACTTTTCCTTGTCCTAGACAAGTTTCCTCACACGGTTATCGGCCCTCATCTGGCCGGGTTTGACTTCCGAATGTCCTTCTCCTAGGAAAGCTGCCTATCAGGGCTGACGAGTCTTTCCAACCCGGCGCTTGTGAAAGCAGCAAAACATGGGGCATCTTCATCCGCTAAAACAGCCGTTGGGAGCTCCTCGTCCGCCTGTTTTACCGTTGGGATGTGAGACTAAGGGTCCTCTTCCGCCTTCACAGCCGTTGGGAGTACACTCTCCTCGTCCGCCTGGTCAGCCGTTGGGACGTAGAGTCTTTGTAGGTAACCCATACCTGGGGGTTTGGTTCATGGGCGCCAGGGCGTGTCCACGCACCGTTGGGCCTGCATGCCGCATGTTCGGGGCCAAACCTCCTCCGCGCCCTTGCAATTCTGCCTGGGGACATAAGGCCCCCAGTTACCACCTCGTGGAGGGTTGCTTTAAAGCTTGCACAGGACTTGTTGTGGAGAGGCTTACTGGCAGGGAGAGACTTACGCAAGGCTGCTCTCTTTTTCGCCGGTGCTGCAAGCAGCTTGGCTAGCCGGCGGTGAAGGCTGAAAGCGAGATGTGACAAGCACATGTATGTACGCCAACACGCTGCGGGCGCATCACACAACCATTCGTTGGGCGACTACTCACTGTTTTTACATTTAGTCAAGTTTTGACTAAATGTTTTAACATAGAGGGGGGGAATCGAGACGAGGGTCGTGGTGTATGTGTGTGTGTGTGTGTGTGTGTGTGTGTCTGTCTGTGTGTGTGTGTAGAGCGATTCAGACTAAACTACTGGGCCGATCTTTATGAAATTTGACATGAGAGTTCCTGGGTATGATATCCCCGGACAGTTTTTTCTTTTTTTCGATAAATACCTTTGATGACGTCACATCCGGCTTTTTGTAAAAGTTGAGGCGGCACTGTCACACCCTCATTTTTCAATTAAATTGATTGAAATTTTGGCAAATCAATCTTCGACGAAGGCCGGGGTTTGGTATTGCATTTCAGCTTGGTGGCGTTAAAAACTAATGAGTGAGTTTGGTCATTAAAAATCGGAAACTTGTAATTAAAATTATTTTTTTATAAAACGATCCAAAAACAATTTCATCTTATTCTTCGTCATTTTCTGATTCCAAAAACATATACATATGTTATATTTGGATGAAAAACAATCTCTGAAAATTAAAAATATAAAAATTATGATCAAAATTAAATTTCCGAAATCGATTCAAAAACTATTTCGTCTTATTCCTTGTCGGTTCCTGATTCCAAAAACATATAGATATGATATGTTTGGATTAAAAACACGCTCAGAAAGTTAAAACGAAGAGAGGTACAGTAAAGCGTGCTATGAAGCACAGCGCAACCGCTGCCGCGCCAAACAGGCTCGTCACTTTCACTGCCTTTTGCACTAGTGGCGGACTACGTTCAGTTTCATTCTGTGAGTTCCACAGCTTGACTAAATGTAGTAATTTCGCCTTACGCGACTTGTTTATCTTTTTTTTCTCATTATGTTTAGTTAATTTCAACATTTAAATATTAAGAAAGACAGAAAAATTATCCTGAATTAAACTTCCAAAACTAATTTCGACATGATATAGAGAAATAAAATACTTACCGACGGAACACTTACCAACTAGAAAGCTGGACTCCGAGAAGAGAGATGATGTGGTCGCTGTGGGCCGGGATATTTATACAGCTACATCTCCCTGCACAGTGTTTAACCATCAGCCAATCACGTGCATCGCTAGCACAGCGTGCAGCGTCTCCTGTCAGGCCATTGGTTGAGCTAAATGCTCACTCAAAAGTAGCAACTACTAAAACACTCCTCCCCTTCCCCCACCACCACATTCACTCTCCTGGCAGGCCATTGGTTGAGCTAAATGCTCACTCAAAAGTAGCAACAACTAAAACACCCCCCCTCCCCCACCACCACATTCACTCTCCTGGCAGGCCATTGGTTAAGCTAAATGCTCACTCAACTGTAGCTACAACTAAAACACTCCCCCACCACCAGATTCACTCTCCTGGCAGGCCATTGGTTGAGCTAAATGCTCACTCAACTGTAGCTACAACTAAAACACTCCCCCACCACCACATTCACTCTCTTGGCAGGCCATTGGTTAAGCTAAATGCTCTCTTAACTGTAGCTACAACTAAAACACTCCCCCACCACCACATTCACTCTCCTGGCAGGCCATTGGTTAAGCTAAATGCTCTCTTAACTGTAGCTACAACTAAAACACTCCCCCACCACCAGATTCACTCTCCTGGCAGGCCATTGGTTGAGCTAAATGCTCACTCAACTGTAGCTACAACTAAAACACTCCCCCACCACCACATTCACTCTCCTGGCAGGCCATTGGTTGTGCTAAATGCTCACTCAACTGTAGCTACAACTAAAACACCCCCCTCCCCCACCACCACATTCACTCTCCTGTCACGCCATTGGTTGTATCTCATATAATCCTCTCTTTGCTGCAATGATTGGACAAACATGCCAGTTGATTAAATCACCCACACGGAACCGTCGATGCAGTTGATGATTTGATTGCTTGTATTATGCATTTCTTTGGGAAAGTAAAAACTATCTGTAACTATTTATCTGGCGTGATTATGCCGTCCAAATGTTTTAATATATTAGAAATAAGAAAAATGCACACAAAATATGAAGTTCTGCCGCGTACACGCATCATTGAAGAAGAAAACACACACCATAACATGTATGCCACAAAACAATAAAATATACGAACAGGGTGTTACTCCCCTAAATAATTCATAATACATTCAATCAAATCATCAACTGCATCGAAGATTTTGTGTGGGTAATTTCATGGACTGGCAAAGATGGTCACCCATCCATGTTTCTCCAATTAAGCTATATTAAGGACGTGTGTGGGTGTTTTTAGTGGACAAGATTATTCTGTAGACTTATCTTTTAATTTACATGTATGTTTTTACACAATATGTGCTGCCCTGCCGAGTACATTCATCAGCGACGAAAAACAAAAACACGCCTTAAAATGCCCAAAACAATCAAATATACAAACAGGATTTTGCTCCCCGAAACCAATGCATAATACATCCAATCAAATCATTAACCGCATTGAAGGTTCTGTGTGGGTAATCTAATCGACTGGCAAAGATGGTCACCCATCCATGTTTTAATTAAGCACTGTTATGATATGAACGTGCACAATTATATTCCTTAAACAAGTCGCGTAAGGCGAAAATACAACATTTAGTCAAGCTGTCGAACTCACAGAATGAAACTGAACGCAATGCAATTTTTCAGCAAGACCGTATACTCGTAGCATCGTCAGTCCACCGCTCGTGGCAAAGGCAGTGAAATTGACAAGAAGAGCGGGGTAGTAGTTGCGCTGAGAAGGATAGCACGCTTTTCTGTACCTCTCTTCGTTTTAACTTTCTGAGCGTGTTTTTAATCCAAACATATCATATCTATATGTTTTTGGAATCAGGGACCGACAAGGAATAAGATGAAAGTGTTTATAATTTGATTTCGAAAATTTAATTTTGATCATAATTTTTATATTTTTAATTTTCAGAGCTTGTTTTTAATCCAAATATAACATATTTATATGTTTTTGGAATAAGAAAATGATGAAAAATAAGATGAACGTAAATTTGGATCGTTTTATAAAAAAAAATTTTTTTTTTACATTTTTCAGATTTTTAATGACCAAAGTCATTAATTAATTTTTAAGCCACCAAGCTGAAATGCAATACCAAAGTCCGGCCTTCGTCGAATATTGCTTGGCCAAAATTTCAATCAATTTGATTGAAAAATGAGGGTGTGACAGTGCCGCCTCAACTTTTACAAAAAGCCGGATATGACGTCATCAAAGGTAATTATCGAAAAAAAGAAAAAAAGTCCGGGGATATCATTCCCAGGAACTCTCATGTCAAATTTCATAAAGATCGGTCCAGTAGTTTGGTCTGAATCGCTCTACACACACACGCACAGACAGACACACACACACACACACGCAAGCACACACACACACACACACACACACACACACACACACACACACACACACACACACACACACCACGACCCTCGTCTCGATTCCCCCTCTTTGTTAAAACATTTAGTCAAAACTTGACTAAATGTAAAAATACAGAGGCATCAAACAACAAGTCGCGAAAGGCGAAATTACTACATTTAGTCAAGCTGTGGAACTCACAGAATGAAACTGAACGCACTGCATTTTTTCACAATGACCGTTGTCCGCCACTCGTGCAAAACGCAGGGAAACTGACGAGCCTGTTGTGGTAGTGGTTTCGCTGTGCTGCAAAACACGCTTTTTACATTTAGTCAAGTTTTGACTAAATGTATACGTAAAGGGGGGAATCGAGACGAGGGTCATATGGTGTATGTGTGTCTGTGTGTGTGTGTAGAGCGATTCAGAGAAAACTACTGGACCGATCTTTATGAAATTTGACATGAGAGTTCCTGGGTATGAAATTTGATTGAAAAATGAGGGTGTGACAGTGCCGCCTCAACTTTTACAAAAAGCCGGATATGACGTCATCAAAGACATTTATCCAAAAAATGAAAAAACGTTTGGGGATACCATACCCAGGAACGCGCATGTAAAATTTCATAAAGATCGGTCCAGTAGTTTACTCCGAATCGCTCTACACACACACACACACACACACACACACACACACACACACACACACACACACGCACAGACAGACACACACACACACACACACACACACACACATACACAGACACAGCACGACCCTCGTCTCGATTCCCCCTCTATGTTAAAACATTTAGTCAAAACTTGACTAAATGTAAAAAGAAAGAAAACAAGAAAGAAAACTAATCCAAACTAACTCATACCAAATCATCTGAAAAGAAAAGCACAAAAAAAACAAACCAACAACCTCCAACAGAAAAGTCAAAACAAAAAAAGTTAAAGGTAAAGAAAGAAAGAAAGAAAACAGAAAGTACAAACCAAACCACGCTTAAATTAACGCTTCTATCCGTTTTGTGTATATAAGGGACACAATCAGTATTTAGACACGATACAGCAGACCATCGCAAAACGGAAACGGTCCTTCACATAGTTTTGAGGCGTTGTCAGTGCTCGAGGGCTGAACAATGTGCTTCACAATTCTGTCTGAAGCGATCACATCGCGCGCCTTACGTGTATTTTGGTCAGCATGAGTGGCTGACACAAAAGCTGTGTTACACCGGACACCCTTCAAAAAAAGTTAAGGGTCACTTTTTTACAAGCACGCCACACAAAACAGACAAGACCGAATTCTTTCATTTTTTTAAAATTATATAATTGAACAACCAAGGAGTAATGACAAACAAAGCAAAGATCGAACGCGGCAGCGACAATTTAGATAGAGTGTGTCAAACGTGACAACCCTCGAAAATGGAATTCACAACAATGTGAATCAGTGTCAATAACGTGTGTGCCCTCCGTTGTGTGCCAGGCATTCAACACATCGTTGGCGCATGGAGTGGATCAGGTTGCATATGAATGCTCTGGGAACTCCATTCCACTCCTGCTGGAGCCATTGCAGCAGTTGACCCAGATTGGCAGGAGGAGGGTGATGTTGCTGTACCCGACGACAAAGCTCGTCCCACATGTGCTCTATGGAGTTCAGGTCCGGGCTGTTGGCTGGCCACAGCATCCTGTTGACCCTGGCCTGCTGGATGAAGGGGTTTACAGCTGCAGAGCGATGGGGAGGTGCGTTGTCATCCTGAAGAATCGCACGAGGGCCGATCGCTTGGAGGGCTGGAACGACCAGGGGTTGCAGGATCTCATTCTGGTAGCGGACACCGGTCAAGTTGCCCACTACATGGTACAGAGGTGTCCTTAGACGTGTGCTGATCCCTCCCCAGACCTTCACAGAGCCTCCGCCAAAACGCTGTTGTTCCAGAACAGCGCCTTCTGCGAAGCGTTCTCCGCGACGCCTCCACACTCGGATGCGACCATCAGCAGGTTCCAAACAAAAGCGGGACTCATCTGTAAACAACACCTGAGCCCACTGCTGACGTTGCCACCTCACAATCATGTCGAGTGCACCAGGCTCGGTGAGCTGCTCGGTGATCAGCAGTCAGGGTTGTTCCTCGGACTGGACGCCTTGCACGCAAGCCAAAGTTGTGTAAGCGGTTTCGGATCGTCTGACCACTAACAACAGTGTTGGTGGTAGCTTGTAGGCGTTGCCTAATGTTGTTTGCCGTAGCCAGTCTTTGTTGCATGGCCTGCCCCTGAATGAAGCGATCCTCTCTTTGTGTGGTGACTCTGGGCCGACCAGAACGTTCTCGCTCCTGCACTCTTCCAGTTGCGTGGAATCTCTGTTTTAGTCTGATGATGACAGAGGGAGCCACTGCAAGCCTCTGGGACACTTGCCTGGCAGCAACACCGTCTTGTAGCCATCCTTTTGCCCTTCCTCTATCCAAATCGCTCAGTTTTCTTCGTGGGGGCATGTTGCTACTGTGCATAATTGTGTCAGCGTGTGAACCTTTAAACACAAGCTGGTGAGCGATGTTCATTGCCAGGACCCTGTTGTAGCACGTAGCATGTGCATCACAACCTTTTGCCCTGGCATGCGTTCCGCAAATTTCATTGGGCTATAAAAAACACCCTTTTTCTTCCAAAATGCAGAAGCTTTTGAGAAGTCCCACAAAGGGAAATAACTCTGCCTGCCAAACAAAATTCTAGGTCAAGACTCATTGTTGATTTGTTAATTCAAACACATTCATCTTTTAATTATTATGTCGATGTTTAATTTTTTGGCAATTATTTAGATCCGTTTTTTCAACCGATCCTTAACTTTTTTTGAAGAGTGTATGTTTTTGTTCTCCCCGCACTATCTTTCCCACCACCACAACCACTATCCTCGTTACTGGCTTGTCCCCTACCCCTTAGCGCCTCCTGTTTTCTTTTATTTTTTTGGTGTTATTTCGCCATTTTAATTTAAATTTGGGAGTGATCCGTGCAGATATTTTCCTTGGGGAATAAATAGCATCCATTCACTTGGACACATACCAAGAATTATAATTAAAGAAATCGATCCAAAAATGATTTCATCTTATGCTTTATCATTTCCTGATTCAAAAAACATATAGCTATAATATGTTGTATTCAAAACAAGCTCAGAAAGTTAAAAAGAATACAGAAATGCACGCTTTTCTACTTACCGCAATACACGATTGCGCTATTCTGGCGTGTCAGTTTCACTTCGTGTTGCACGGGAAAAGTGAGCGACTTCCTTGTGCCGCGGGGATTGACGAAGCTGTTTTGTCGTGGTGAAAAAATGCAGTGCGTTCAGTTTTATTCTGTGAGTTCGACAGATTGACTAAATGTTGTAATTTCGCCTTACGCGACTTGTTTGTTTGTTGTTGTTGTTGTTGCTGTTGTTGTTGTTGTTGTTGTTGTTGTTGTTGTTGTTGTTGTTGTTGAACCGGCTACTTTCGCAGATTGATGTAGGTGTCAATAACAGAAAAAAATCACCACAAACGCAAACAATCTTTCGCGAATCTGTTGATATTGTTCCAGCGTAATTTCTCACTTCTGTGTTTCAGTTAATCCGTAGTCAGTGTGGGGTACATGTCATTTTTCTTTTTCCTAGACCGAATTACAAACGCCGTACGTGGTAAGAGGTCAACTGTTATCTGGCCACTGGTCTGACCTACGCGCAGCATGACTTGCGTCGCGTTGTGTTCAGTCAATCCGTTGTGAGGTAACGGATTTGTGTGGTTTTAGCACAATCCTATCTATATATTTCGGACTCAGAAATGAATAAAACAAATGCAATAAAACCACTTGCGTGTTGGTTATTGAAATGTTTATTTCAAGTAACAATTTGATCAACGAATTAAATTAAACAAATGTTAACCTTTCGAGCTAAAATGCAATCCCGATATTTTCTTTAAAACAGCAGGGGCGGACGAGGGGGGGGGGGGGGGGGGGGGTTCTGGGATTTCCGGACCCCCCCCCCCCCCCCCCCCCCCCCCAAAAGCGTTGTTGTTGGGACACATTTGCAGCCCGATTCCGAACACGTATGAAGCTCGTTCCACGAAGGATGCTTAGTGCTGAGTGACAGCAAAGACTATATGTTGAATGAGGTATGCATTTCTTTATTTTACATTAAGTTTCAATTTTTGGGGTATTAATCAGTGACAAAATCTGCTGCTTGAAACTGGTAATGATCATTCTCAGAATGCACCAGATTGCACCATTTTGCATCCTTTTTTTTTCAAAATTTTCCGGGGGGGCATGCCCCCGGACCCCCCTAGCAAGCTAGGCGCTTCGCGCCGTCGGCTCGGCGCTTCGCGCCTTCACACCCATATCTTCACAATATACTTTTGGAACCCCCCTCCCCCCCCCATAAAATGAACTGATCCGCCCCTGAACAGTGCAAAACCACTATTGATGTGTGTTAATGTAAGTTATTACTGATATTCCATACAAGTTACAACTGAGAAAATGTTGAGATATAGGAGCTTTTTATCCAATGGAGTCATCGAGAATTGGTATAAACAATACGAGTTTTGTTTCATGCATGCTAAAAATACAACAGCAGGAAGCTTGTATCTTTCATATTATCCTACATACGTGAGAGAGATACCCGTGAGATAAAAATCGTTCAAATCACACGTGTGTGATTATATCATGTAAATGAGGTCAACCGGAAGGTCAAGCTATGTAAATTAGTAGTACATGGGATCAACCGGAAGGTCAAGCTATGTAAATTAGTAATTACATATTCATGAAGAACTACTTTTGCAACAAAATGGCAACTGCCACGAAAACCGATTTGTCAACACTGAAAGAATTTTTGAGTGATGAGCTGTTCGAAGACCATGTTTGGTGATGGCGCGAATGATGAAGTCGATGAAGAAAAAAGTGAGTCATCCATGATTTATGATTTTTCTCCAATAGACTCATTCGTTCAGACAAACAAGAACAAGAACACTCTCCGAAAAACGGTTTACGATATACGCATGGGTGCAACCTGGAAAATTCCAAAAACCGGCAAAAGTTGGGGTCCAAGCTTTTTTAGTATTTAAAATGCCAAAAAAACCCTCTCCTGGAACAAAAACATCGGCAGCCGATGAAACCAAAAACCGGCTGCCGGCGTGTAGCCGGCAGAGTTGCACCCATGTATACGTCGCCCATCGACGTTTATGGCGAAACACGGGGACAAAAGAAACATTAGCACCATCCAACCACAAGAATTATGCAAAATTCTCTGCTCTTTTTTCATGAGTTTGAAAAAACCGGATGGCAAAGAGTATGAACCATCCACGCTGAGGGGCCTTCTCAGCAGCATCCATCGACAGTTGAAGTCTAAAAAGTACTGTGCATCCGTTATAGACGGCCCCGAATTTGCACAACTGAGAGAAGTCGTGAAGACAAAGCAGAAGATTGTTAAACAGGAAGGTTGTGGCAACTTACCTAACAGGGCTCAACCGCTGAAAGATGAAGATGTTGACAAGCTGTGGCAGACAAATCAGCTCGGAGTCGCAGATCCAGAAGCAATCCTGAATACTCTGTGGTGGCAAAACACAGTCAACTTTGGTCTGCGCAGCGTGACTCCTCACAGGCACATGCAGTGGGGAGACGTGTCCTTGCATGAAGACAGTAATGGCAGAGAATATCTCCAATTTTGCGAAAGACAATCCAAACCATGCCAGGGCGACAATCCAAAGTCTGTGCGTGATGTCTGTCCGAAAGCTTGGGCGTCGAACGATGAGCGCTGCCCTGTCGCAGTTTACAAAACATACGCAGCTCTCCGACCAAAAGGTTACTCCGAGACAAGTTCCCCCTTCTATTGTGCAACAAACACAAAAGTTGCATCTGAAGAATTTCCATGGTTCAAGCGCCAACCTGTCGGCGTCAACAAGTTGTCAGCAACCATGAAAAACATGTGCAGGAAAGCTGGGATCATCAACCCGAGGTACACCAACCACTCTGCACGCAAGTTCCTAGTGCAAAAACTTTCCGAGAATAACGTTCCTCCGACCAAAATAATGCAGCTATCTGGGCACAAAAACGTCCAGAGTATTAACAATTACAGCTGCATTTCCCAAGAGGAACACCGTGGCTTCAGTCTGATGCTAAACGGCACTGCACCGGTCTCGGAGCTGTCGCCAGTGTCGGCAGACGACACATTGGTTTCGCCCGCATCGGCCACTTCAACTCCAGCCGTCTCCACTGCCACTGCCACAATCACATCCCAGCAAACGCTAACAACACTGTTTGCAGGGCCTGTGCACGTTGGTACCATCAACATCAACCATAATTGGTGCAGTCACCAAACCGAGAAGTGACCATCTGAAAACTGTCGACTCGCCTGGCTCCGACCACAGGCAAAGGCATCGTTCACTGGACCACTACTTTCATAGAAAGACTACAAGGTTAGTCACTCAGCTTCGAGTCGTGCTCCACTAACTTGAGAAAAAAATTATGCAAAAAATAATTGCCAATGTCAAGAATCTTTGTAACTTTACAAATGCCGTGATAAATGAATGTTCTAACTATCTGTACCTTTTATATTTAGCTGCCTGTCCGCTGCATGTTTTTAAACCGTATTTTGTGCGACCAAACGTGTCTGTCAACGGCATACCACTTAGATCCTGTGCGAATGATGATCGTCGTATGTCCGAGGAGATAGTAGTCCGATGCGATCATTGGTTATATAATAACCGGATATTCGATGATTATTTTCATTGGTCGACCGAAATCGTCTGCATCGCTTTCGTTCACGGTTACTGTTATTCCGTTGTTATGCCAAAAACCTAAACTGAAACTCCCGTGGGTAGCTTCCCTTTGCTGCAATATTTACATATGTTTTAGTCACTGCTTTTCTTTTTATCTGGTATATTTTGAAGTGACCATGATTTCGTTGTTCGAATTTATTTCATCAATGTTCAATATTAAACTTAACAGTGTTAACAAAGGCGAACTACTTTGTCCTAGTTTGAGAGTGTGTGTCATGGCGGAGGAATGAATGTCAAATTGAGTAAAGTGGTTTGAAGTTCTAAAGCGGGTTGATCCAAAGGCAATAGCGCTGTCGGTGACTTTTTAATTTAGTAAGATCTGGCACAGAAGTATATAAATATAGGTTACACACTCCGAGTTCTGATTATCTTGCATATTTTCCCGAGGGTCGATTTTCATGTATTACCGAGGAAAATATGCAAGATATTCAGGACGAGGTGCAGGGCCGGACTAGGCGAAGAGGAGGGGGGGGGGTTGCCATTGGTGGCCCAGGGGGATGTCCCCCCTGGCGGCAGGGGCGGATCAGTTCATTTTATGACTGGTTTTTTTCAAAAGTATATTGTGAAGATATGGGTGTGAAGGCGCGAAGCGCCGAGCTGACGGCGCGAAGCGCCTAGCTTGCTAGGGGGGTCCGGGGGCATGCCCCCCCGGAAAATTTTGAAAAAAAGGATGCAAAATGGTGCAATCTGGTGCATTCTGAGGATGATCATTACCAGTTTCAGGCAGCAGATTTTGTCACTGATTAATACCCCAAAAATTGAAACTCAATGTAAAATAAAGAAATGCATACCTCATTCAATATTTTTATTTTTTGGCTGGGGGGGGGGGTCCGGAAACCCTAGAACCCAAACCCCCCCCCCCCCTCGTTGTGGGGGTCAGGGGGCGAAGCCCCCTGAAGCTGACGGGTAGGTCATATTCTGAGATAGGAAAATGGTCGCTCCTTGCATGAAACGGCATAAAATAAGCAATAATAAAAAAAAAATTAAATAAGTAAGGTACATGTTTAGGCTAGGGGGGGGTTGCGCAACCCCCATAACCCCCCCGGTAGTCCGGCCCTGGAGGTGTGTAACCTATTTATCCCATTACTCCGACGTTTTCATTAAAAACACTTACTTTTTCCACTAAAACCTGCCCGTGCCTGTTTTCAGCTTGCCAAAAGCCTCCGCAGTCGAAATTCATGTCAATGAATTCATACGCAAAGCTAGTTCCCATTTGTCAGCATAATGGACGGCGTCATTCGACTTGTATGTGGACATTCAGTCATTCATATTGCTTATAAAAAGGTCTGCTATCTGCTTTTACATTTTGAAAGTCATTTTAAAATATCCCTGTGTATATTTGACATCGGCTTTCGTTATACTCAATTCGGCATACCGGGTTTATATTTTTACCAGAATTGCGCACGATAATGGCAGCGCAACAAATTCAGTTCGGGCCGTGCTGGTTTGATCGTTGACCCATGAGTCAGTTCGCATGCAGTGTTACTGTTTGTCAGTCGGGGATAGAAATGTTGGCTGTCATCGCGCTGTTCTGTTTTGGTTTTCACACGTGGATCACTTACATATTCAGTCGTCGGGTTTAGGTGACCCAAAGCTTCAATACATAAAGCTTGGAAGTTGTATGTCGGCACTGAGAGTCGGTCGCGGTAGCCTACATCGCTTTCTACTTTGTCCCGGTCTTGAGTTTGAACACCTAAGGTTGGATACATCTAACACCTCACATCCTCTTCTCTTCCCCATATATCTTAACTGTATCTCCAACTTCTTTTCGTCTTCTTCTTTTTATTTTGGTGCCACTCC
>NC_090246.1:99316471-99369613 GCF_037325665.1 Littorina saxatilis
TAAAAAACTAGGACAGGTAGGCAAATGATAGGGAGAGCGAGAGAGAAATTAAGAGAGAGAGAGAAATTAAGAGAGAGAGAGATATATATATATAGACAGCAAGAGAGAGACAGACAGACAAACAAACAGAGACAGAGATAGCCACAGCGAGAGAGAGACAGACAGACAGACAAACAGAGATAGACACAGTGAGAGAGAGACAGAGACAGACAGACACAGAGGGACAGAGAGAGAGAGAGACAGACACAGAGGGATCGACAGAGAGAGAGAGACAGACAGAGATAGACAGAGACAGACAGACAGACAGAGACAGAGATAGACACTGCGAGACACAGACAGACAGACACAGAGGGACAGAGAGAGACAGAGACAAAGAGGCTTGTAAAGCAAGCGCGGCAGAAATAGGATCAATAAGTGCATCAATTTTGCTTTTCTTTTATGACATAACACCCAACAAAGTCAAGATAGATTTCCTCCTTTTTTTTAATTCATGAAACGACGGAGGACACAATTGATGCACTTGCAGCAAAACAGCCAAAGCTCATGACTCTATGAAATAACATTTTTGTAACATGCATTGGAATCTATTCCTAAAACTGTGTGTGAAATGATGAACATAACAGAACAGCCCTGAAAAAAAAGGTCAAACAGATGAAAATAACTGATGAATATTCAACTTTAAATAAGGATAGGCAAGAAATTTCGGATAATATCTGGAACTTTTGACAAGATCACACACAAAAAAAGCAAGACTGACACAAAACCAAACAAAACATCAACCAGTCTCCAAAAATGTTAAGTATGGTCAGTAATAATTTCAACACTGGGCCATAGACAACACTGTGAGATCAAAATCAATTCAATAAACAATGGGCTGCCATCTTCAACATAATGCTACAAGAAAATAAAAGTTCAAACATGCTTCCTTCACAACAGCTGATTTCCCAGTAAATTCAAAGTTAATACAAACACACCCTAAGTATCATGTATTGTGATTGGATTTCCCGGTAAATTCAAAGTTAATACAAACACACCCTAAGTATCATGTATTGTGATTGGATTTCCCGGTAAATTCAAAGTTAATACAAACACACCCTAAGTATCATGTATTGTGATTGGATTTCCCGGTAAATTCAAAGTTAATACAAACACACCCTAAGTATCATGTATTGTGATTGGATTTCCCGTTAAATTCAAAGTTAATACAAACACACCCTAAGTAGTATATATTGTGATTGTGGGTTTAATATGTGCTCAACAGTCAAAATGCTGACTTTCAGTTGTTTATTTCACAATTTTGATTGTGTGTATATATATATAAATATATATGCAAATGTTAAGATCCCTCTGAAAACTTTTAAATGTTAACAAGAACATGAATAATTGCTTTCTTTCTTTTATTCCTTTTTTTTTTATCCATTTGTAAGTAATAAAGGATCTGTGTGCGTGTTTCAAGTCAAGCTATGCCAAGCAAAGTCAAGTTTAAATCTTAATACATGAGAAATTACAGTTGACTTGACTCAACTTGATACACACACAGAAGACGTTGTGTGTGTGTGCGTGTGTGTGTGTGTGTGTGTGTGTGTGTGTGTGTGTGTGTGTGTGTGTGTGTGTGTGTGTGTGTGTGTGTGTGCGTGCTTAAGGCTTATTTTCTCTGACTAATACTTGCGTAATAAAACATCTTTCCATAATTTTTCTTACAGATGACCAACTGATACCAATTATAGTTCTCTCTCTCTCTCTCTCTCTCTCTCTCTCTCTCTCTCTCTCTCTCTCTCTCTCTCTCTCTCTCTCTCTCTCTCTCTCTCAAACCAAACACAAAATAAAACAAAAATTGATATGACATGTAACAAAGTACAGAAAAAACAAGCTGATATGTGATCTCAGAGTTCATTCTGAACTTTCAAACAGAAAATATGAAGACAATTTTCAAAAGATATGAAATTGAAAATATGATCGTACACTTCGAAACACAAATACACCTTCATCAGGGAACCTTAATGTCCATGAATAAACATAAGACACCACAACAATGGTTGAACATAAAGCAACGGTAGTGGTAAATATGACAAAACGGCTCATATTGACAGGAGAAACGAAAAACAAAAACCAACCTACAAACAAAGAGAGAGCAGTAATCGATTCAAAATCTCTGTGCAGAAAGAGTTCCCAAACTAAACAAAAACAAAAAACCCTCTTTACAACCTAAAAACAACAGTACAACAGAATACATATAAAACGTCATTTCATCCTCTTGTCAGTCAACACTTGGAAAACTTTATCTTTCCTAAATGATTAGGACAGTCAATTAACAAACCACAGAGGAATTATTACTTTAAAAAAAGGAACAAAGTTTGGCTTTCTTATTCAAAAATTCACCTACATACAAATCAATCAAAAAAATTAAAGTATCACCGAGCCTGCTCGGGTGGAAATAAGACTCCAAAGCAAGAAACTACTTCTTTTTTGATTCTTGAGATGTAGTACACAAAATACAAAGAGTAGAAATGAAGAAAGGCTCTGCATCATTTCTGTAAAATTCTAAAAGCGTCTGATAAAACAAGGACCTGCCCTGTAGGTTGAGCTCAATAAACATAACTGCACACCATGCTGATAAAACCGTATGCAGCTATAGCTACCACAGTGTCTGATCAATGCATGAACATGTCAAGATTACCTACCCCTACCCCTTCCCACAGTCCCACATTAAGTCTAATTTGTCCAAAGCTGTTTTCAATCTGTTAGATTTTTTTTAAAGCAAAAATGAACACCAAACTCTGACACTGAAAAATATCATTACATAAAATATTCTGCACTTGAATCTTGTCGCTTAGTGAGTGTTATACTTGTAAAAAGTTATCCAAACCACACACACAAAAAATGAAAGAAATCAAACTACTGAAATGTACAGACAAAAAAGTCGTGGGAAAAATGTCAACAGCAGGAACAATATCTGTACCTAATCATCTCTTCGATTGTGAGGATAAGGCTGAGTGTATGTCAAAACAGTACATGCACATGTACATCTAGCATGTGTTAGGAAGGCCCTGTCAAAATATCCCTTAGGAAATGAAGAAAAACTGTCTTGTTCCAAGTCGAGGATTTCAAACAAATGGAATGTCCTATTTTACATTGATTCCATGTAACTGAGCACACTTAAACTGGAATGAAGACAATAAGTAATACCCAAGTGGAATGGCATGGAATCACTCACTAACAAAGCAACATGCCGTGTACATCTATAGTTATGGTCTAAAAGCCACAAAGAGTTTGTACATTTGACATTAATCCCTGAAAAATAATATCCAATCATCACGCAGTGTCAGCGCCGTATATAAGTAACCCAATGCCTAAGTCTGGTGAGTACTGCCCAGCACTTACTACTGAAATTACATCGGCGAAGTTGTCAGAAGACACACCAACACTGCCCAGAGAGTTTATATGTTGTCAATCACAAAATATAGGTATGACGTGAAATGAAGTGAGTTGTAACTGAACATGTAACTTAATTATTCACTGAATATGACCATGAATGAAGTCTTACTCTTAGAAGACAACTGAGGAAAACTTCAATCAGGACTGGCAAGTCCAAATTAGCTCCCTTTTCTGCGTACTGTAGTCACACAAAAAGGTGGCAGTGTCTTATGTCTCACATGGCACTGACTACATGTTTGGCCCTTTGCATGCTGACTGCGCTCCGCATTCATAGAGGTATTTTTTTCTGAGGTTTGTTGAACAACAAAAACTGTACATCAAGACGATTTAAAAAAATCAAACACAGTGATCAGAATGGCAATGAGCTCAAATTAGTGGCTGACGTAATGCATGAATGAAACAAAAACTTGACCAATGTGGCTAATCAAGATTATGTGTGCATATAACTCAATCAGTCAATGATTACAAATTAATTTCTTTTGTGTGCAGAATCATTACTCTCAACATGAGACGGCAACAAAAACAATAGAACACATATATGTGCTACTTTGTTATAAACCTGCATGGAACTAGCTGTAACACTACTCTCAAAAAGGATCGACCATTTCACATGCAGTAGTCTATTCATGTTTCAGAATTGCTGTCTACTGGGTTTTCCCACTGTACTTCCAAACAGTATTTTGTAACGATTAGCGGCCG
The DNA here is from genome assembly GCF_037325665.1 of Littorina saxatilis. NCBI lineage: Eukaryota > Metazoa > Mollusca > Gastropoda > Littorinimorpha > Littorinidae > Littorina > Littorina saxatilis. Next base: position 99,320,606 of record NC_090246.1, read on the forward strand.
CTGTCTAGGTGAGCTACCTCTAAACTTTATTTTTTTCCATCTACAGGCAAGATGAAACTATCATCATTTTCAAATATCATAAGACTTTTGAAGATTGACATTATCATACATGTATGCAGACCCTAGAACTGTTAAAAGAAATTATAGACAACTTCAAATACACATAGCACGGCAGTCCTCTCTATCATAACTCCCAACACAATTAACAAATTATACACAGTATATTCAACTGACCTTGCATGTTTCACAATGCTATAGGAATGGTTAGTGACCACCAAAAGTTTCTTTTTTCCAGCCTCCTAAAACCTGTGGTAGAAATTACAATTTGTTTCAACAGCTGTGCACTACAACCAGAATTAATGGTTAGTACACATACATATATATGTGTCTGTTCAATTATGATATGACATATACAGTGTGTCTTTTTAACAGAGTTTAAATGATAATATAGCCCTCTTTGACAGTAAAATAACAAAAAAGTAAAGATAAATCAAATAAAACTACTTAAAGATGTACAGAATAAAAGCCCTTACTTCCAGTACCTTGTTCATATGCACAGAATGTATAACACATGACCATGATATGTCATTTCAAACAAGACTCTCGTCAACAGACTTCTTTGCTTTAAAAACAAACAAACATACTGGAGGGGGGCGATGCTTTACCACGTGCACCGGGAATGGGCTTTTTGGACGTAACGTGCATGGGAATGGGGAAATTCTCGTAGCGTGCACCGTGCACAGAGGTCCGGCGTGCACCGTGCATGGAGCTTTTTGGTAACGTGCACCGTGCCCAGAGGTCCGGCGTGCACCGTGCATGGAGCTTTTTCGTAACGTGCACCGTGGATCACCATGCATGGCACTTTTGGCCTCAACGTGCACAGACCCCCCCCCCCCCCATGGTGACCCTCATACTGAGCATACATGAAATCAACCCAAACTGTTATGCTGTTTTATTTGGCAATTTATTTTTGTATTTTTGTTCTTCTAGGTGTACTAACATAGCAGCTTTCATCAAATCAAAACTTAATCTAGATGAGAAACCTTGAAGTTATTCACGTTTAGCCGGTACATGTACTGTAATAAACCTAGCTGTTTACACATATGTTTGGTTTTTATAATCCTTTATTCACTGATATGAGTGGACATGAACTAAAACGAACATGAGATGAAACAAACTAAATCTCAAGTCTGAAAGGTTTATGAAAACCGTGCTGCTGTGAGAAAAGCAGTGACACAAACTAGTCTGCACAACACGTTATAGTTCTCTTTCGATTGCCATTTCCAAGTCTTCGTTTTATTTCTGGTTTCATACTTTTTCTTCACAGGCAGAGTCATATCTTATCTCAAGCACAAAAACCATGGAACAGGTGATACGTAGCTATCACATGGAGACAGACAAACAGGCAGTCACAACTATCACCTTGAAATAGATAAACAGACAGTCTAACTGGCAGAGTATTCCTGTAACAGCACTGAAACATTCCCTCCTGTTAGATCTGAGAAACAATTCACATGAACTTTAGATCTGAGAAACAATTCACATGAACTCGGTTTGTTCCCGACATATGACAGGACAGGAAACGATTAGAAACAGGAACTTCTTTCCCCACATACATGTTGCTACATATATGTGTAGTGCTGTCCCACAGGAGGTGTAGTGCTGTCCCACAGGAGGTGTAGTGCTGTCCCACAGAGGTGTAGGCTTGTTTGCAAGCAAGTACTGTTCAATAAAATACACTTTCCATTGTCCAGAATGCAGGCATGATGCACTGAGTGCAGCAAGTCTCTGTGATAGTTTGACACCCATGAAATGCACATGCACACAACACATATGGCAACTTTGATGCAACTTACAGGTCACAACAGTGGCAACTGATGATCTGTCCAAAAACTAACCCCTTTTAATATATACCGTCACTGTTTCAACAGTTGCACTCTCACTACACAGAAGTTCAAATGTGATAGACAAAGACGCAATCCAAAGCCGTCTGCCTTGAAAATGGACTCAAAGTACACTGGCACTATTTTGTATGAAAATTGTGTCCAGCTGACTATAAAAGGAAAAATGCTGTCTTCCTTTCAGATGCATGCACCCACACACTCTGCCAAGTTTATTTCCTCAAACAGTCTGTGATGACATCGGAGAAACGATTTCAATTCCGCAGACTCCAGAGAACTGAAGACTTATCTACATTGTGATTTTTTCTTGTAACAAGTTCTCCCAAAAACACGAACAAAGCATTCTCACATGTGTTGGTAATAGTCAGAGAATTGCTGCAGGGAGTCGATCTACATCAGTTCTTAACAATTCGCAGTCACTTCTCTTCTGTCCAAGACTCCATTTTAAGAAGAGGTATGCCAAGTTCCACGGGAGCAGATACTGTTTCTCAGAGTCTACACCAGCTAACCTCCTTAATTCAGCACATTGCAGTCACTGCATCTCAGATCTGTCGCGCTCACGTTAAGGTTGACTTCATGAGTGCTGTCCTAGCTGACCAGTCTCAGGAAGGAAACGACAAGCCTGTCTTTAATGGTATTTTGTTTCCGCTGATCTTTTTTCAACAGCTTCACTTTTCATACTCACAGAGCCGAATTAACCATGGAGAAACAATCACATCACAGGAGGGTGTGTTCCCTTTGTTGGTGTCCCATTGATTTAAATCAAAATGTCGTTGTGACACATAAATCCAGATGACACATCAGTGAATAGACACAGTGTAAGAGGACTTGCAATGCATTTCCAGTTGGTGATTTAATTTTATTTGACAAATCTAAACTGTGCACAAAGAAAGTGTCTCAGTCGCAAAAGGTGTTGATTTGGGAATCGAAGGATGTAACTCCAGGTGCTGTACTTCTGTCACACTTGTGCAAACAGAACACAGCTTCAATCCCAGAGAAGCGTCTAGATTCTGGCATACAAAGATTTAACTCTGTGCCCTCGTCACATCCTTGCACTGGCTGGACATGCAGGTGGTGTTTTTTCTTCATGTGTAAACAAAACACACATTTTCTCTTCCATGTGGTGTGTTTGAGAGAGAGATAAGGAATCAGCAGCTACCAGGATACTCCTGTACTTATGAAATCCGCAGCCCCATACAGAACATCTCCATCATTTCATGTCCTTTGTTTCAGTTTTGCAGACAATCTCCAGAATGAAACTAGCATGACCATCAACATCCCTGTTTAAAGCAACAAATCCCAGATCACAAAGAAGGACTAACACAGGAGAGGATCTCAACAGAAGTGTGAACTGCGAACCCCTCACAAACCTAACTCTCTCTCTCTCTCTCAGAAGCCGCGACTGTGCTTCAGTGTGGCATTAAGTCAGCTAAGTCTGAACGTCAGCTAGCGAGCTGAGAGCCATTCAGCATTGTCACCACTGGGTGTCTCTCTTCTCAAAGGACCGAGTCCTGTGCACTGTGGAGTTCACTGTAATGTCCGAACACTCATCAGAATCGGAGCTGGTGTCTGGCGCGTGAGTCTGAAAAAAAGAAGAAGAGAATGGGTCAAGATAACAGATTAACAAGTCGCGTGAAGCAATATATATAAACATTTAGTCAAGCTGTCGGCATCAAAGTAAAAGATTACCACCAAACATCAGTCATCGCTGAGACTATATCAAGATAGTCTCGACTAACCACACCCAAAGACCGAGACGGGTCAAGCTCGTCTCCGCGTAGCGAGCGAACGCAGTACTTACTTAACCTATTTCTTTTCATTCTGAGCACATTTTTAGAGTAAACATAACACATGTATAGTCAAAACTTGACTAAATGTAAAACTAAACAAGTCGCGTAAGGCAAAATTACTACATTTAGTCAAGCTGTGGAACTCACAGAATGAAACTGAACGCACTGCATTTTTTCACAATGACCGTAGTCCGCCGCTTGTGCATAACGGAGTGAAACTGACGAGCCTGTTCAGCGCGGTAGTGGTTTCGCTGTGCTGCATAGCACGCTTTTCTGTACCTCTCTTTGTTTTAACTTTCTGAGCGTGTTTTTAATCCAAACATATCATATCTATATGTTTTTGGAATCAGGAACTGACAAGGAATAAGATGAAATTGTTTTTAAATCGATTTCGGAAATTTAATTTTGATCATAATTTTTATATTTTTAATTTTCAGAGCTTGTTTTTAATCCAAATATAACATATTTATATGTTATTGGAATCAGAAAATGATGAAGAATACGATAAACGTAAATTTGGATCGTTTTAAAAACATTTTTTGTTTTTTTACAATTTTCAGATTTTTAATGACCAAAGTCATTAATTAATTTTTAAGCCACCAAGCTGAAATGCAATACCAAAGTCCGGCCTTCGTCAGAAATTGCTTTACAAAAATTTCAATCAATTTGATTGAAAAATGAGGGTGTGACAGTGCCGCCTCAACTTTTACAAAAAGCCGGATATGACGTCATAAAAAGTATTTATCGAAAAAAAGAAAAAAACGTCCGGGGATATCATTCCCAGGAACTCTCATGTCAAATTTCATAAAGATCGGTCCAGTAGTTTGGTCTGAATCGCTCTACACACACACACGCACAGACACAACACACACACACACGCACAGACACACAGACACACAGACACACACACACACATACACCACGACCCTCGTCTCGGTTCCCCCTCTATGTTAAAACATTTAGTCAAAACTTGACTAAATGTAAAAACAAGAAGGGTAGGTTTATGGAAGGTTTAATTATGGACAAAACAAAACATTCACAAGTGCAATCACCTAGTGGTCTTTTGTAAGAGCAGACAAGATTATCAATATCATCATTATATTACTATTATTACAGGCGATCAACAAGAAGATCATTATCATTATTATTTAAGATAATACTAGACAACATTTTCACTCAGTAGCAGACACCTATTCGCACATGCTAGTCTCTAATTGCTAATTTTACACTTCAAACATATCTATTTATCATCTACCACCTTGGCCAGTCAGTGTATTCAGCAGTCATAATTGGCTTCTTTTTATTCATCTCAGTTACGCAAAACCATTCACACAATTATTTCCAATCTCCTATAACATGTGAATCAGTCACAGTATGAAAAAGAAAAAAAAGAAAAAATCCTGCACCAAAGGCAAATCCGCAATTGCAGATATCGTACACTTACCTCGTAAGATCGCTCCGGGGAATTTGTGACTTGGTTGCGCATCCTTTTGACCGTCATCTCCTTGTCAGAGAGGCCGTCTGAGATGCACTGGCACTTGGCTAACTCCTGTTGTAAGTTCTCCGCACTGCCTGTCGACAGCAAGCCGCCGTCTGGCGTGGCGTGGGACGCTTCACTCATGTTGCTCTCTTCTTCGGAAAAAGCGCCCTCTGAGCTGACCGTAGAGTAGTGTGTTCGACGTCGATGCTGGTGCTCTTCCTCGCTTACGTCCCCTTCTTCTTCCGACCAAGAGTCTTCTGAGCGCTGAGGGAGTAGAATGGAAAACGTGTTGATGTATATTATTGAAGGTGACTTTTGCATGTCAATAAAAATATATAAATATACAATTTAAAAATCACAACAAAAAACAATTTTGGTAGTTTACATGTCACTGCATCTTTCTTCCTCTGATCAAGAAACTTCCGAGTTCTTGGGGAGTGGGTGACTTCCTATTTGTTTTAGAAACACACACAAAAGGAACTTAATAAATGTTAGTACTGTTTACAAGTCACTAACCCTTTTTCCCCTTTGACCAAGGATCTGAGTGCTAGGTGTGTACAGCACACAAAAATGTGGATGTATCTCATTATCAAGGTGATTTTACTTATTAAAACAATGGGTGTAGTTGACACATCTCAGCTGTCCTCACTGGTGGAACTAGTTCCCACACATTCAAGTTCATAAAACTTACTAATTTTGGGAGATGATATAGCTACCATACTTTTTCTAATCTTTTGTGAGTTTTAGCAAATGTGCTAAGTATTATTTTTCTTTCCATGTCACTGAACTTGACATGTTCCAGACCTGTTTACACTACACATTGAGCGTAGTAAACTACGATTTTGGTCCCCAAACTACGCAACTACGCATGTTTGTCTTATACTACGCAAACGTTTCGTTTCGACTACACATTTTGACATTTTGAATACGCAAAAACGCGAGCGAGTTCCGATCCATAATTTGTACTAACCGGTTGTATACTGCGTGCAAAACATGCCCGGCGCCCGCGAGAGTAGCGTAGTCAGTTGGTCTTGCTGCTGTTATTACAACTATCGCGGGCGTTTCAGCACATACTTTTCTGAACGCGGTCACTTCCGAGCTCATTCTTTCTGGAGGGAAAAAAATGGCTACAGCGACGAACACGGATTCAGAAGACTTTGGCGATCAACCGCCACGGAGCAAAAAAAAGAAGCTTGGTCAAACTCCCAGCAAGGCTTTTCTGCCAAAGTACTATGAGGAGCATCCATGCCTAGTTTCGTGGAGAAAAGGGAAGCATTTTGCCCACTGCACTGTGTGCAACACGGCTTTTTCAGAGAAGCACAGTGGGCTTTACGACCGTGTAACCGCCACAAGAAAAGCACTTCTCATGAGGAATTCGAGAAATCCCGACCAAAGCAGAGGAAAAATTGGACTGTTTTGTGAAGAAACCCGTGCCAGGGAAAGAAGACCAAGACAAGCTCACTTTTGAGAGATCGGTAACCAGAGCAGAGGCAATGACCTGCCATATTATTATTATTGCCGACGCAAACCTGTTCTGTTTATATGCAAATTTGCCTTCATGTTGATACACACTGATACTCCCAGTCCCTACTTTTTGTGACTTGATGTTCTCAGATTGTCACAGGTCTTGAATAGGGGGTCCCACTGTATATGAACTGCATACCCCTCAACATAGCTTTTTTTTAAAACAAATGCATGAGTGAAACTCCTTATTTTGAAAATCTGTTAAAAAAAAAAAAAAAATTTCCGCCGGCGATCCGATCTGTATTTTCTCTAACACAGTGACCGGACATCGCTGAATCTTTGTTTCCCTGAGCGCGCGAATTATTGGACTACAGCTTGGCATTTGTTATCATTGTTTACTGTGCAAATTTGTGTGTTTGAGATACCAGGAAAGGCCTACTTTTACCCTTAAAAAGCCTGATTTTTCGTTTTCTTCCGGGGGGCTTCGCCCCCCTGGGCCCCCTAAGAGGGCGTTGCCCCTGCACCCCACCAGGGCGTGGGCGGCCCCTGGACCCCGGCCTCATTTTCCTTATTTTTAATTCTGATCAGTTTCACCCATGCAAATGTTCCAAACTAGTTAATAATTTTTTTCTTAACAAATAAACTTAATGCTTGGCTTGTATTTTTGTGGGGAGTATTGTTCACATTGTAATAGTTTTGTTTGGAGTGTTGAGTGTTTGTTTTAGTACGGTATAAGTAACTGTTCTGTTTTGCGGTTTGGGTTGATCAAATTGAAATACTACACATTCACCTGCCAAACTACACATTTGCCTTATTTTCACACCCAAAACTACACATGGTACATTTCAGGGGTAGGCAGGTCTGCATGTTCCAATGCCTTTCCTGGCCATTCTTACCTTGATATGCCTGAACTTGACACCAGACACACGCCTGTTCTCGTTGGGTTCAGAATCCACGCTTTCCACTCGATGCATGAGAGGCGGAGTTCTCTTGGCAGTCATGTCCTGGTCACTCCTGCGCTTCACAGCTAAGTTGGCGCCACCAGAGTTCTCTGAGGGGGTGGGGCTTTTACTCAGGCCCCGCCCCTGACAGGCCTCGGTGGTGTGCGCTTCCTGCATAATGTCTTCACTGGGGCAGTTGAGGTTCTCGTTCGAGTCTTTCTCTCGCACAGGTTTCAATCCCGACTCAGCCATGTTGGATGTGCAGGTCTCTGTCGGGGAGATAGCGGTGGGGTCATCGATCAGCGTCCCCAAGGAAGGCAGAAACTCAGGGTGCGTGCCGCTGCAGGGCCGCATGGGACTGCGAGCCAGGGAGTCACAGGAGCTCTCCACGTCAGCGCTGATCTGACTGGATCGCTTGCTGCTACTGCAGGTGGCATCACTGCACCCCCCATCACAGCCGAAACACACATCGTTCATGTTGCCGTCAGGGTCGGGCACGGGGGCTTTAGGGGAGGGAGGAACACACCCCTCCCTCTCCCCACACTCGTGCTCGTCCTCTGTATGGTGCTCGCGGATGGCAGTGGCTGGGCCGAGGTAACGGAAAGCGGTAGGCGAGACGTGATCCTCCGCGTACACGTACTTGGAGCTAGCGTGAAGGGGGTGCAAGGAGTGGGGAGTATTGAAGGTCTGACTGCTCTCCCCTTCCGCCCCCTGGCCGCCCAGCTCGTGAGTGGGACTTTTCACAGGCGAGGTAATGTCTTTGGAAGAGCCGCGGCTGTTATTGCGGCGGTGACGACTCTTGCGAGCTCGAATCTTGGTGGGTGAAGGCAGCACTTGTTCGGAGCTGGTGGTCATGCTGCCAGTACACACTGTGTTCAGGGAGTCGGGACTGAAACAGGACACCATTGCATCTTCAATGACATACCAGACAAAAACAGAACAACACATCTCTGCTGCTTGTTTAAGAAGAAAAATAGTCAACTTTACATCTAACTCTTGGTATGTACACACAGAGGTTCTTTCATCTACATTCTTGGTGTAACATTCACAACCACATCTACATTCTTGGTGTAACATTCACAACCACATCTGTAGTATCTGTACGTTATGGTAATAAGACACGATGATGAAACATCCGGGTTGCTTGAATGCGGAGAATAAAGAGCATGGAAGCCTCTGCATTGACTCGGCTGTGCAAGGTGGAATACCTGCGTGTGCAAGTCTGTGGGAGCGTGAACACTACATTTGGCGACGAGGAGAAAAGTTCAAGATTACCGGAGAAAAAGTCAGACGCACGTCACGTGAAGGTATGAATTGTTAGACCAATTTTCTTCGAACGCGTGACGTCAACGGCCATAAATCGACCGGCATGGCGATGAACATTCCAAGTGTTGGAACTTTTGATCCAAAAGGGGAACCAAGCCAAGTTGCTGCGAGATGGCAGAAATGGCAACGGGGATTCGAGATTTACTTGACTGCTCTTGGGGACACGACGGATGTGCAAAAACGAGCATTGCTATTACATTGTGTTGGGGCTGAAGTGCAGGACATTTTCCACACGTTTTCCCAAGCACAAGCAGGGACCACGTGTGCGCACACCTTGAAGGCATTTTCAGACTATTTCACACCCAAACAAAATCCAGTGTTCGAACGACATTTGTTCCGTCAAATGAACAAAGAAGAAGGAGAATCTACTCTTCAGTTCGTTACGCGTCTACGGCAGCAAGCAGAACATTGTGGTTTCGGTGATCTTGTGGAACAGCAGATCAGAGATCATGCGATTGAGAAAACTACGGACAGGCGCCTGAAAGCAAAGCTTCTCGAGAAGGGCGACTTAACCCTCACCCAGCTATTGGCCATTGCTCGGGTACACGAAGCTGCTGTGTCTCAGGTACAGGCGATGGACATCCATTCTAAACAAAGTGGAGATGGACTTGTTGGTGCTGTTGGTGGAAAACAACACCAAGGACGACAAGATGGTGCAATGAAACACAGAAATTCAAAAGAACGAAGAGAAAAACAAAGACTGTGTTTTCGGTGTGGAATGGATTCGCACTTTGCCAGCGATGAACAGTGCCCTGCCCGAGGGAAGAAATGTCGCTCTTGCTCCCTTGTTGGACATTTCTCGCGCTGTTGTAAAACAAAGAGAAAAGACAAACCAAAGAACTCATCTGTTCGCAGAGTTGCAGGACATGCTGAAGACTCTGATTCAACTTCAAGTGATTCGGACGAGTCTACGTTTGCTGTTCACAATGCAGTAAAACAAAATATGACGTCCATCACATGCGGTGGCGTTGACCTGAAAGTGATGATTGATTCTGGGGCAAGCTGCAACATCATTGGCAAATCAACATGGAAGAAGTTGAAAGAAAAGCAGATCAGGTACACAGCCAAAGGAAAAACAGACAAAAAGCTGTTTGTTTACGGATCCGCTGTTCCACTGAAACTTAAAGGAAAATTCCAGACTGAAGTTAGCTTTGGACCAAAGAACATTATGACTGAGTTCATTGTGTTGGATGGCGAGGGTGAATCCCTCATAGGGCTGAAAACAGCTCAAGACCTAGGTGTTCTGCAGATAAACGTTCACACGGTGAAAGAGGGTCATGACACCTTATTTGAAGGCCTGGGAAAACTAAAGAATTTCCAAGCTCATCTGTACCTGAAAGAAGACGTGAAACCAGTTGCTCAACCGCCGCGAAGAATTCCATTCGGACTGAGAGAAAAGCTTGAAGAGAAGATTGCTGAACTGGAAGCGGCAGACATAATAGAAAAAGTGGATGGTCCAACGCCATGGGTGAGCCCTGTGGTGGTTGTTCCAAAGCCAAATGGTGACATCCGTGTGTGTGTCGACATGAGAAGAGCAAATGAGGCGGTGGAAAGGCAACGTTATCCCATTCCCACAGTTGAGGAAACACTATTGGAAATGAATGGAAGCACTGTGTTTTCAAAGTTGGACCTCAAATGGGGATTTCACCAGCTGGAGTTGGATGAGGAATCCAGAAGCATTACAACATTTGCTACGCATAACGGCCTATATCGGTATCGCAGACTCATGTTTGGAATCAGCTCAGCTCCAGAGCTGTACCAACACACCATTCAACAAGTGCTCCAGGACTGTGAAGGGGCCAAGAACATGTCCGACGACATAATCATCCATGGTCGAGACATTGAAGAGCATGACGTGCGACTGGAGAAGGTTTTGAAGAAACTTGAAGACAGTGGGCTCACATTGAACAGAGAAAAATGCGTCTTCAGAATGAAACAGCTGGAGTTCCTTGGGTTCATCCTGAATGAGAAGGGCGTCAGTCCGTCGCTATCCAAAGTGCAGGATGTGAGAGACGCAAGAAGACCAGAAACAGCGGCAGAGGTGAGGAGTTTTCTCGGGCTTGTAAATTTCAACGCAAAGTTCATCAAGTGCTTGGCGTCAAAAGCAGAACCTTTACGGAAACTCACAAGAAAGAATGCTCCGTTCAAGTGGGAAAAAGCACAAGAAGAAGCATTCAACACACTGAAAAATGACCTCGCTGAAGCGGCAACTCTGGCATACTTTGACTCCAAAGCTGAGACTCGCATCGTTGCAGATGCAGGCCCTTGTGCACTGGGTGCTGTTCTGACACAAAAACAGAAAGGAGAAGACCGCGTGATTTGCTACGCGAGCCGGAGTCTGTCTGAAACAGAGAGAAGATACTCTCAAACAGAGAAAGAAGCTCTCGCACTGGTATGGGCATGTGAACGATTTCACCAATACGTGTTCGGCGTGGACTTCATATTAGAAACTGATCATCGCCCACTTGAGTTTATTTACTCCAAACGATCAAAACCATCAGCAAGGATTGAGAGATGGGTTTTGCGACTGCAGACGTACAACTTCAAAGTACAGTACAAACCCGGCTCACAAAATATCGCTGATTCCTTGTCACGACTTGTACCGAAGAACAGTCATGAATGTGGGAATGGTGAGAACGTCGCAGAAGAGTACATCCGGTTCATCGCAAAAGAGGCCGTACCGGCTGCGTTATCTCCTCAGGAGGTGGAGAAGGCATCTGCAGACGACATTGAGCTTGAGGCAGTTCGGAGCTGCATAGAGAGTGACAACTGGGAAACATGTCCGCTGGCGTACAGAGCGATCAAAAGCGAGTTAACATGTTTGGGTAAACTTGTTATCCGAGGAACAAGGCTCGTTATCCCTCTGAGCCTGCGTCAGCGTGTGGTGGATCTGGCGCACGAAGGACACCAAGGTATTGTCAAAACAAAGCAGAGGCTGCGCTCAAAAGTCTGGTGGCCTGGAGTTGACAGTGATACAGAAAGGAAGTGCCGAACCTGCCATGACTGTCAGATTGTGAGCCAACCATGTGTCCCAGAACCAATGACAAGGACAAAATTCCCAGATGGCCCATGGGAAGACCTGTCCTTAGACATACTTGGGCCTCTTCCCACTGGACACAACTTGGTGGTCATTGTCGACTACTTCACTCGATATTTTGAAGTCATGATTGTGAAGACTGTTACATCTGAGCAAATCATCAAAGGGCTTGAACAGATCTTTGCTAGGCATGGACTTCCACACTCGCTGAGATCAGACAACGGACCACAATTTGTCTCTGATGAGTTTGAAAACTACCTTAGTGAACAGGGTATTGAACACAGGAAAACTACTCCATTGTGGCCACAAGCCAACGGGGAAGTTGAGAGACAGAACCGAACGCTCTTGAAAAACATGCAAATTGCCCACTCGAAAGGACAAGACTGGAGAGAAGAACTCCCCAAGTTTCTACTGGCGTATAGAAGCACGCCACACAGCACCACAGGTGTTTCCCCCGCAGAACTGCTGTTCAACAGACAAATAAGAACAAAACTTCCGCAGCTGAAAGCAATGTCTAGACCAGAGGCAGAAGGCACACGAGACCGGGACGCAACAAGGAAGATGAAAGAGAAACTGTATGGAGATGCCAAGCGTCATGCGACAGAATGTGACACAGATGTTGGCGATGAAGTTCTCTTGAAGCAGAAACATCAAAACAAGTTCTCGACGACTTTCGAGTCCTCCCCCTACCGCGTGGTAGAAAGGAATGGAAACCAGGTGGTAGTCCAATCACCTGATGGCCGGAGAGTGAGGAGGAACATCAGCTTTACACGCCCATATCTCCGTCCTGAACCAAGCGTCGAGGAGCCAGCGACACCTACAGTGGAGGATGCTGAAAACCCATCCGTGGAAGTGAGGCGCTCGGGGAGACAGCAACGTCCACCGGACTATCTGAAGGATTACGTTGTCGACTAAAGTGTCTTGCAACAGCGTAAATTGGTAACATGTGTAAACTTCATTAGTGCTGTTTCAAGGATCATCACAGCAGTAAATTCGTGAATCATCATCGGCGTTGAGATTCATGGATCTTCATATGTGTTAGGCTGTCACCCTATGTTATTGGGTGGAAGTGAAAGCCAGTGTTAATGTTATGTTTAATTGCCCTGTCAAAGTTTGAGGCAAATTAAATTGATGTGTGTGCTGTTTTCAAGGATCGTCACAGCAGTAAATTCGTGAATCATCGTCGGCGTTGAGATTCATGGATCTATGTGTTAGGCTGTCACCCTATGTTATTGGGTGGAAGTGAAAGCCAGTGTTATTTTAATTGCCCTGTCAAAGTTTGAGGCAAATTAAATTGATGTGTGTGCTGTTTTCAAGGATCATCATATTAGAAATAGTGTATTTCATGGATCATCACCTTCGTCAGCACTCATTGTGTAATTTAAGGATCTTCAAATCGTGCCAGATTGCGCTGGTGTGAATGAGTGAATGTGATTCTTAGAAATAGAACATGATGCTGTGGAGTGTGAGAATGTATGTGTGTCAATTTCCTGTGGATTTGTTGTTTTAATGTTGTTACAAGTATTTAGAAGGATTGGAAAAAGGACACGTTTCTACAAGTTTTAGTTATTACTTTTAGGTTACGTTTTACAAAAGTTTAGGATTTTGTTTAAAGAGTTTCTTATGTTGTTCTGGAATTTGTTTCGAGTTAGCAGTTGTTTGTTTGGAAAAAAAAGGAGGGATTGGTGTTCTGGAATTTGTTTTGAGTTAGCAGATTGGTGTTCTGAAATTTGTTTCGAGTTAGCAGTTGTTTGTTTGGAAAAAAAAGGAGGGATTGTAGTATCTGTACGTTATGGTAATAAGACACGATGATGAAACATCCGAGTTGCTTGAATACGGAGAATAAAGAGCATGGAAGCCTCTGCATTGACTAGGCTGTGCAAGGTGGAATACCTGCGTGTGCAAGTCTGTGGGAGCGCGAACACTACAACATCTACATTCTTGGTGTAACATTCACAACCACATCTACATTCTTGGTGTAACATTCACAACCACATCTACATTCTTGGTGTAACATTCACAACCACATCTACATTCTTGGTGTAACATTCACAACCACATCTACATTCTTGGTGTAACATTCACAACCACATCTACATTCTTGGTGTAACATTCACAACCACATCTACATTCTTGGTGTAACATTCACAACCACATCTATATTCTTGGTGTAACATTCACAACCACATATAAACCCTAGCGAACGAGAAGAAGAAAAAGAAGAAGACATAAACTCTTGGTTTCATACTCCACCTATCAAACTTAAGCTTAGCTTGCCTAGCCATTTCTTATGCCATGTACCTGACCAAGGTTGTCCTTTCTGCTGCAACACCTTACACATACCTTTCAGATGTAAAACATTGAATCCCCTGTTTAAATACCCTCCATTTTAAGACTCATTATATATTAACACCTGTTTTTTTCAGACTTTTTACATTGTTAACAAATGTACCTCAATTTTAAGATAAGACTCGCTCTCTGTTGAAACCTACTTTGTTCACATTTGCAGAAGTCTTAAAATGAAGTACCACTGTAATCTTAGTCACACACAAAATCCATTCATCATACCCTACCTGTTCAATTCGGAGCTGGGTTTGTGTGGCCGTTTCTTGCTGAGTCTATCAAGCCGCTCTTGGGCCTTGATGATTGGTCGCACGATGGACTTCCGTCGTTTGTTATACAGTGTCAGCTGCTGCTCACGTCTGCACAACGACATGAATATTTCATTCAATAGAAATCATATCTGGTTTTGCGACGTCAATTTTTGAAGAAGATAAAATTGCATTACAAAGCTGTTGAACTGAGACTCAAAACGGGGGGGGAAGCTTCACTAGTGTCACTTCATTCACACAAAAATATATCTCTTATAAAACAAACAAAAGCAAGTTGCAAGATATCTCTTATAAAATAAACAAGAGCAAGTTGCAAAGAAAATGAAAACTATCTAGGGCATCACTGTACATCATTGGAGAATCTAAGTCAAACACAAGTTACACGTTCCAAAACACTGCAAGAGCAAGTCTGCAAGGAACACAAAGCATTGAAGGGTTATTCCCCTTGAGTAGTTGACCCTTTACGTAACTGCCAGTCTATCACAGCAGCAGTTGACATCCTGAATGTACCCCGTTGTCATCAAGTAATTAAACCTGACTTACTTGAGTAGCTCTCGCTCTCGTTTCTCCAGCTGGAGCATGCAGGCTGTCAACTCCATGTACAGGTTGTTGGCTCGCTCCAGTTTACGTTCATAATGTTCTCGCACATCTTGAGCATGCCTGGAGGAAATAGTCATTGTGCATATAAATATACATAATCAAAGAGAAGCAGATCTTGTCTGTGAAAAAAACCCACTTCATCTAAACTAGTATGATGAAGAGCAAAATGTATAAATCTTTACCCAGACCAAACAAGATCTTAACATATAATTACTTTGCCCACCAGTTTCTTTTCCAGAAATATCATTATACCACCTCCTGATAAGTTCAATAGCGAAGGTGAAAATCTTTAGGAAAAAAGACAAGACATAATTTTATTCCAACTTTACTCTAACTTTGTATGGCATGAATTTAGATTTCTTTTGAAATCTACCTCAAACTGATTATGATAGTGCTGTTGAGCAAATGTGAACCACAACAGAGATAACTGTTTAGTTCATACCTGAGTTCCTCCTTCCGACGTCGCACGAGTTCTTCCTCCAGCTGGGGCAGGTGAGAACCTTCCGCTTTCATCTTCTGGAAGTTCTCCTTGATCTCTTCACGCCACAGTTCCTGCAGACAGCCAGTTACACACTTATTCCTATTCTTGTTTGGATCATCTGAAATCTTCTAGATCTGTCATTGATTTTCTCTGTCATTAGCTTTGAGTTACCTCTTCCATTACTTTACAAATTAGAAAAATGAAAGAGGGTTGATTCTCTTGTGTGAGATTTCAATTGCAATTTCTCCATGTGAGATAATAAAGTTAATTTGATTTGATTTGATTTGATTTTAATTACCAAAGAGTTCAACATACCATATATACACGAAAGTACCTCCGGATGAAAAACAACAAGTGGAAAGAAAGGTTTTTCTGATACATGTAGAACAATACCCTTGTTGTTTTTCACTCTTTTCTATCTTTCATTTCAACACATCTATACATCCCCAGGTGACGCAACAGTGGGCAACTCCTTTAGTACATCTAATGTACCTCTGTTACCAGGGTCTCCAATTTCAAACTAGGATTTGTCTGACTTGTTCTTATAAGGGCATACAAGTGGAAAGAAAATCAGTCCAAGAAATGTACCTGGCATTCTGCAAAGTTCTCTCTGTTGTAGTTCATCAGTTCTGGTGTGGCAATCTCCAGGTGCATCAAGATCTGTCGGAATGAAGGCCTATTTCTGGGCTTGGCACTCCTGCACAAATAAAGAAAGACACTTAGTAAATGTTACAAGACACTGTTCATTGTGTTTGAAAAATGTCATCAAATGCTTTTCTCAAAACAAACAGACTTCACCTGACGTCAGTAACGACAAATTCTTAGCTAATTTCTGTGGGTTTTTTTGTTCCTCAATAAAAAAAAGAAGATTTAACTTACCCATAAATTCTCATCATTAATAATAGTTTCATCATTAATAATAGTTTCATCATTAATAATAGTTTCATCATTGTTTGTTTGTTTAGCTATGCGCTCAGTCCCAACAAAAGCACTCACATCCAAAGTACAGTGAAACTACTGCTGTCATCTGTTTAAACTTGCAGGCAAATTCTTGCACACATATAAATCTCCCCCATACTGAAAACAGAAGCCAGCACCAGCCATGTTCCATCAGAGCAACAGCTAAGAATGAGTTACTGATATCTGGAACCTAAATAATTTTACTGCTGCTGGTGGTACTGGGCTGAGTCATATGCTTCCACATCAGCACTGGTAGTCACCACTATATGACATCAAAGCTATTTTGGTACCAGAGTACACAGTTGACAAACACAAACACGCCGCCTTTTTGTGAGCAGAAAACATATCTATAATTATATACTTTCGGAGCTTTTCCATTTAAAAATTTTTTTTATTGGATCTGCATGTTTATTTTTACCGAAAATCAAGCAAATGAACCGTTCAGCAAGAATGTTGCAGATTTGATTCCGATGAAGCAAATATCCAAATTTGTGCAAGCTTTTACATACAAATTTACTCTCCCATACTTTTAAAGTTTACTTTGAAATAGAATAAAACAAAAATAAATCAAACCAACAACAAAAGAAAGAAAAAAAACTCTCGCACAGGCATACAACACACATTGTATAGTACAGTGCAGCCCCCCTTTTAAGACCCCCAAGTTAAGACCCCTTCCCTTTTAAGATCCTGTTTTCAAAGATTTTTTGTCATAATCTCTTTATTTTTAGCCCCATTTTAAGACTCCCTCCTTTTTAAGACCTGATTTTTCTCAGATTTGTGGTCTTTTAAGGGGGGTTCCACTGTATCAAAACCACACTGACCAGCACTGGCGCATGAGGAGTTTGAATCCCTCAGGACATGTGTCAGGGACGGGCAGGTGAAGACTGTTGCTGCCCACGCCCCAGATGATTGCAGAGGAATCCACATCTTTGTACGGGATCTCCTTGGTGATGATCTCCCACAGTACAACTCCGAATGACCTGCACACGGATCAATGCCGTCTTCAAAACAAGTTTTCACAAAAGACCGTAACTTCCAATTTAAGATTCTCAGATCTAGGCCAACTTCACCTCTTTTTTACAGCATATTTAGCCTTTTAAATCCTACAAAAAATGCCTCTTTACTAGCACACATTTTTTTTTCCATGATGTTTTCCTTTTGCTGTGACCAGAAAACCGACCACGAAAAAGCCAGCGCCTGTAGTCATTTAGCTTGTGATAACTCTTTCAAAATGGATTCAAATGAGCGCTTTACAATAGCAGTATTACAAAACATGATTTTTAGTCTTTCAACCCACAACCTAAGTGATTCACTTTTCCAATGGGTCTTTTTTCCTTTCCATTTTTCTGCAAAGTCCTTGTCATGTTTTTCCTTTCTCCACTCTCAGTCGAAAAGGAGACACAACGAGTTGTGTAGGTTCTGTAGATTTATTAACAGCTGGAACAACGGTGACAATATCTCTCAGCACAGTGTAAGAAAGAACAAGTGCAAGACTGGTAAAGAACAACAATACGTGTGCGCAGCCCTACTTATATAGTTAATGGACATACGAGAATATTCGGGAAACATCGACACTAATCTGGTTAGATCTACACAGTTCCGTCTGTCCGATGAGCGT
This sequence comes from Littorina saxatilis, assembly GCF_037325665.1. Lineage (NCBI taxonomy): Eukaryota > Metazoa > Mollusca > Gastropoda > Littorinimorpha > Littorinidae > Littorina > Littorina saxatilis. The sequence continues at coordinate 99,338,816 of NC_090246.1, forward strand.
CTACGCTTACGTCATGAGTGACTGCGCACTAAATCAAAGTAAGTTCCATAATGTTCTTTATCCTTCCATTCGATTCCAGTGGTATCTAGCGATCTCCACAACAGTCCTCTTTACATTTTCCGCCCAAAAAAGCAAAATGTAAGAGTACACGGAGCAAAACCACTCACCAGATGTCGACCTTTTCATTGCAAGGTTCATTCCTTATGACCTCTGGCGCCATCCAAGACACGGTACCGGCAAACGACATCTTGGTGCTCTTTTCGTTCCACTCCCGACTGGTGCCGAAGTCAGAGATCTTCACCACATCGTTCTTGGCCACCAGAACGCTGCAAGTAGTATTTCAGTGTCATACATTGTCAAGGAAGAGTCAAAATTGTACCACACACTCACCCATTTCTGCTGGAAACTTACAATGCATGTAACAAATTCTGGATCCACATCTATAAATATGTGGACAATTTTCTGGCAAGACGCTTCATTACTTCTGCATTAAATTACATAACTTTTCACTAGGAAACAAGAAACTAACGTATGTTATTGGAAATTAGTGATCATGATACCAAACTAAAAGATAAAACATAATTATACCTCCATATTACAATGCAAAAAATACTCAGACGAGGCGGTAACTGAAGGTAATAGATGATAAACAGTTATGTTTTAAATGTAAAATCAATAATTAAACAAAAACCAAACTAGCAATTAGAGACTAGCTTGTGCGAATAAGTGTCTGCTACTCAGTGAAAATTTTAACTAGTATTATCTTAAATAGTAATAATAATAAAAACACACAAAACGATGATGAAATCTACATATTCTGAAAGTTAAAAAAATAAAATAAAAAGAACAACGCAACAAAACCTCATGATCAAAGCACTGAAAGAAGACTCACTTGGGTGATTTGAGGTCGCGGTGTATGATCTTGTGCGAGTGGAGGTAGTTCATGCCGCTGGCGATCTGCTTGGACCAGTCCAAGACCAGGGCAGGGGGGATCTCCTTGCCGTCACGCAGCACTTCGTACAGCTGGCCGTAGGGGCAGTACTCCATGATGATGCAGTAACATGGGGCTTGCGTGCACACACCCCTGAAACAGCATTAGAGCCAACGTTGACAGATTTCCGATACAGTGTTGCCTCTGTTTTAAGATCACCAACAATCAGAGAAATGTATAGGTCTCGTTACGGAGGGAGTCATGTAATGGACGTAAATATAGAGACCTGTAAGTGTGTGTGTGTGTGTGTGTGTGTGTGTGTGTGTGTGTGTGTGTGTGTGTGTGTGTGTGTGTCTGGGTGTGTCTGGTTGTGTACGCATATCTATGTCTGTGTGTGTCTGCATGTGGGCATGCATGCATGTGTGCGTATATCTTTAAATGTGTCTTTGTGTGCCCAACTGTTTTTCTGTCTTTCTGTGAGTGAATTCCAACAAAACAAAATGAGACCAAAATGCTTTGCACTCACTTGAAGTTGATAATGTTTGGATGGTTGAGCTTTCGCAGGTTTCGGATGTCCGTCTCCTTGATGTCGCGTACTTTCTTGACGGCCACCTCCTCGTTACACAGTTTTCCGAGAAACACCGCCCCTTGGGCACCGCTCCCCAACCACTGTAGGTCTGTGATGCTCTCAAAAGGAATCTCCCAGTCATCTGAAAGAAGCCAATGAACGCGGGGTGAGTAGCTGCTCAGTTTCTACTGTAAGATTTCTAAGAATATTAACATTTTTGATAATGAGTGCATCAGACTTATGGTACATAATTATTAAAACATATTCACGTTGTGTATCTCAATCTTATTTTACATTCATTCAATATTTGACGATGTGTTTTACTATCTTCTTTGAAGCGTTCATCTTTTAAGTTTTGAAATTGTAATGTATCAAAACAGCTGACAAAGAAAACTGTTAGGGGGGGGGGAGGGGGGGGGGGGGGCTTTGTTAGTTTTTCTCTATCTTTCTGTTGTTTGTTATTTCCCTCTTTGCTTGTTCTCTAATAAGTCACCTATCGACATGGAAACATTCAGTCAGTTAGCAAATGAATAACTACGAGACGGGTTAATGTAAATTACTCAGAGCATAAAACGTAGGTGCTGTTTATAGAGTTGGAAAAAAAATGCATGTGCATAAAAATACAAGAAAATGCTAATCATAATATAATGTTTACTGAAACAAAACCAATTGATGGCTGCTTCGTGCCTCTACTCCTTAGCTAACTAGAAAGAAAACAGTTTACATGCACACACACACGCCACTCAAGAAAACACGCAATGAGACACCAAAATGTTCCATGTTAGAGTATTAATTACTACACACATAACACTGACTTATCATGTAAAATTATCTGTCATAGTTCGCACTTCTCAAATGTGTTGTGTTAAATGTTTCTGCTTTAAAATGAGCTTTCTTTAGAGGAGGAGTTAACTTTCAACTTACAGTGAAAAACATCACACGCAAATCTAATTAATAAGAATAGATCGCTTTCAAGCATGATATGCAGAATGAAGATGAAAATACGTTAATGGAAAAAGAAAACGACACGGTGTCACTAAAACTAACATACATAAACTCAGAATCAAATTGGGCGAAGTCGACTTTGCGGAGTATGCTTTGCGAAGCTGGCTGCACGGAGCTTTAGCACTGAGTTTTTGGTAAAAAGACTTCGTGGAGTCGACTTCGGGCTCAATTGAGGACAGCCATTACGCAAAACATCTTCACACTCTGATTTATCAACAGTGAGACAGGCACATGTACTTTCCGGGTCATAAGGCGCGACTTTTTTCCTCGAGTTCGACCCCTGCGTCTTGTATAACCTTGTATAACGAAGGGCCTAATCCGTGTATGAAATACGAAAAAAATCAAAGAGACCGCTTGATTACCAGTCAAACAACTTGTGATAATGCATGTTTCAGCTACTAGGTACTGCCCTGCCTTTGATCTGGCCGCACACACAGATTTCCACTCTGTTAAACTGTCACTGACCGGTCACTGACCCCGATGCAGGAAGTGTTTCCTCTCTCAGATATGACAGGGGAACCACCTCTCATGGCAAAAACTGGGTCATTGACCCCTGGGAAGAAGGTCGTGTCTTTTAACAAGGCCACCCAGCTATCACAATGCCTTTGATCTGGCCGCACACACAGAGCACACATATTTTCACTCAGTTAAAGTCGGTCACTGACCGGTCACTGACCCCGATGCAGGAATTGTTTCCTCTCTCAGATATGACAGGGGAACCACCTCTCATGGCAAAAACTGGGTCATTTTGGTGCGCCCTATCGGCCCCCTGCGTCCAATGGGTGACTGGATTACAATTTTTTTTTAAAAGAAGGGGGTGCGTCTTAGATAACGAAGCGCCTTGTCACCCGGAAAGTACGGTACATGTACTGACAAGCTCATTAGTATCTACAGTGAGACAGGTACATGTACTGACAAGCTCATTAGTATCTACAGTAGGAACTCCCCTTTTAACAACCTCATTTAAGATTCAGACTTTGCTTTTTCAGAGTTGTTGTTTTTTCTCGACCCCCCCACCCCCCCCCCCCCCCCCCCCCCTTAAATGTACCTCCATTCTAAGACTACATCCTTTTTAAGACCTGACTTTCTTAGATTTTCGAGGTCCTTAAAGGGGAGTTCCACTATATATCAAAACACACATTCAGAAGCAAAGAGTTGAGAATGACTTGTGAAATGAATTCCTTGAAATGGAAACAATGAGACAGAAGAAAGAGACAAGCTGGGGGACAAAACAAGATGTGAAAGAGAAAACAATATGTGATTAGGTCAAACACACTGTCACACAAACTATGGCTCATGCAACACAACACTGCTCTCTACTTGACCTACATGATTCTCTGCCACGGGAACCTGAGCACACAAAAAAGAAATTCTTTGGTATACTCTTCATTCATTTTCTTCTTTTTTCTGTTTCTCCTTTTTTGTTTCTGCTTCATCAAAACTTTCACACACACAAATTCAATGAAACTTATTCGATACAAACTTCTAACAAGTGTGATGATGATAACTGCCACTAAAAGCGGCACCAAAGCATATCAGTGCATGGATGACGAAAACAGGCCAGGCTAAATGAATCACAGACAATGATTATGGATGAAAATGACCTAATAGTGATCAAAGGACAAACACTCTAAACTTGCACTCACTCTGATAAATGATTTTGCAGTCTTATCAACACCCACTCCCTTCCTTCATTCATCACAAAACTAACCATACTTTTTCCCGAACCTTTAAGCTCATTGAGAAAAAAAAAATCTTACAACTGTAATTCTCAGTAAGCTGTAAGCTGTAAGCTTTTCATCTCTCTCAAAAAAAAAACACAAAAAAAAAATCCATACAGGAAAACCATGACCGATTTTCCTCTCCTTCGTTGGTTGCCTGCCTACAAAGTAGCACTGAATCCAAACACACACACACACACACACACACACCACAACCTTTTCATACAGGGAAAAAACGCATTTTCTCTTATTTCTTCATCTTGGCTTCAAATAAGCACCAAGCGCAAGCCCACAAAACAAAGTTTGTGTAAAAAGTAAAATAAGAATTTTTTTTTTTTTTAAACCCACTGGGTAATAATCTTCTTTTTTTGAATCCATAAAAATCTCACCTTGCTGTTTGAGTTCTGCAGCGGCAGCTTTGCCGATGATGGTCCAGACGGGCCTGAGACAGCCCAGCAGACCCTCGAAGAAGCCTCGCTGGGTGCCGTCTCTGTAGCCAACGTCCACGCCGTTGCCATGGTTATGGGTAGGGGTGACGGGGGCGGAGCGGGCAGTGGTGGGAGAGGGGCTGGAGGAGGCGTCCGATTTCTCCGTCAGGCTGACCTGGTCAACATCGTGCTCCAACCGCAGCATGCTGCAGAAAGGAAGAAAGAAAGAGATGGAATATTGTTATGATACAGTTGAATCTGATTTGAGGCACAATGAGAATCTGATTGCTTAAATTCAAGCATGAAGAATTTGTTTTAACAAAGAGATGATAGGGTATGGCTTTTCAGGGTACCTTTGAACTCTCCAAATCCTGTACAATTATTTCTTCTTTCAAGTTTTGTGTGCATATTATACAGTAATTTGTTTCTTCTTCTATAAGTGGGTTAAACGTCTAGACAGCTGATTGGCGGTCCACTCTGGCCTAAGAGACCAAGAGGATGGGACGTTGAGGTGAGTTCGTGTTTTTTGTTTCATCGCGCAATAATCCTCAACACTCACATAGTGAAAGCAATTTCAGGTTCTTCTAGAATTTTCCGATATCGTAACCTTTCTCATGGCTGCCAAAAAATCTTCAGATGGAACTAAAGCAAGAAGAGCCCTCTCCGTAACATTTGGAGAGATTTCTTTTCCCCCACGTGTTAACCGACATCATGTTCAGCTTCACTTGAACCTCGCAAACTTTTGACTCTCCTTCCAGAACACACATCCGCTGTCTTGTAAACTAAGGATACTACAACCCATAATTATTACCTAGTCTGCAGTCGTACCAACAGCCTTTTCCACATTTTGCAGCAGATGTAGCACACAGTAGTACACATCTTCTGATTCAAACAGTCAACACATCCAGATACACCCAGCATGAATTTACACCGATCACTGGCTTGAAGGCACATCCAGTAAACGTTGGGATAAACAGCTTCTGTACCATGGAATTCTAGAAGTATTTCCAGAGAAAATGTGTTTGAAAAAACAGAGACACACACTTAGGTTCGAAGAGTCAAAGTCTGAAGAGTCTCGGCGGTTAAAATATCCAGGCATCCAGAAAGAAATGGAACTGAATAAAATCTTAAGTGTTTGTATATATATAGCAGTCTTCCGAAAGGAACACAAATCAAAGTTTGAAAAAAAAAAGAATATTCCAAGCTGCACTTTGTCAGAAAAAAGTCTTCCGAAAGGAACACAAATCAAAGTTTGAAAAAAAATAAAAATATTCCAAGCTGCACTTTGTCAGAAAAAAGTCCACACTGAAAACGCACAGAGGCAACCACACACAAAGAAAGTCCACCTAAGCAGAATGCCAGAACTGAGCACGAAGACCTCCCCGAAACCACAAGGCTTAGCACCAGCAGAAGCACCTTCTCGCCAAGAAGCAGAAGAGGCAAGTGAGACGTCTCAGCAGCGTGCCCAGTCTTTTATATAGTGTAATACTGACACAGTGAGGGAAAGACTGGCAACGTCACAAAGGACTCCCCAGAAATAGCCGGCTGCTGCCGTTGCGCGTTCTCCATCAGACCTTTTACGTTGTGGTGAAGACCTTTGTGTTGCTCTGCCTCAGGCTCTGGGTCAGAACCACCAGAATCGCCGGCAGCCTGACCTCCTTATTAGCGTCACGGCCGTACCGCAATACCGAGTGCGGTGCAACGGAGAGAGTGTCAGAGCAAAGACCTTGTGGTCGTCATATCAGAGTATCCATGGGGTAACGCCAGGGCTGTAGCTAGCATGACATACTTTTTTTTATGACGCGCCTGCATGAAAATGCCATGGAGCTTGTTTCAGAGCCGAGCAGAAAACCTTTGCCTCTCGCAGACCTTTGTCTTTAATACTGTCGTATCGCAAACAAAAATGTGACAAATTATGACAAGTGCTCTGAGCCTGTCTTCTAGAACATAAAATACTGGATTCACGACAAGACAAAAGAAGAGAAAACTTGTGGATGTTCCCTTGAAAACACATTCAAACTTGTAGAAGAGAATGTTGCGGCCTCTTTACCAATATGCCGAAGAACGTCATACTGGGCAACCTTCCATGACAAAACATATAAATGATAAGTGTCACGAAGACAGGTGGTCACAGAAATGTCAAATTTCTCCCTTTTACCATGACCTTGGAGACAGGGGTCTTCATCTGGTACGGAAAGCATGGCTCTGTATATAAAAGAATTTTAAAGTCGTAATGGGATCAAACACTAAAACAGGTTCATGGAGCAGTGAGGCAGACAACCCTACGGACAGAGAGACTGACCAATGCCAGAGAAGCTCCAATCCCAAACGCACAAACCACCACATACCAACGTCCCCTCCCCACACTCCACCCCGCCAAAAGAATCAAGTCATTTTGCGAGGGTGTGAAGGTGGGTGAAGAGAAAGATTGTCTTGGACAAACCTTTTTAGTATCCCCCTGGACACAACAGCCACATGCATACAACGACTGGTTTACAGTCTTCAGTTCATTTTGAACGCTCACAGATATCCAAACCATTGTCACGTTTGCAGAACTTTCTTCAGGGCGAAACTTTTCAATGCGTCTTCGTTATTTGTTAGTTCCTATGCGGAATTAGTTAAAGGAAAAGGTGACCGGAGTCTGCAACATTTGGACGCCAAAAACAGGTTAGTTACGCCGTTATATTCAAGCGTAGTCTTGCTGAGTCGTCGACTAATTCTAGTTAAGAGTCATGACTATTAGCATCTGCCCTGACAACAATAATGTTCAGCTCGTCCAAGGACAGTTGACGTAAACAGACTTAATCATCCAGTGTATGAGATTGATCACAGCTCTAACTTTAGCTGCGGTTCTTATTTGCGGAAGCAGCTTCGGTTGTATTTACAGACATATAACCTTGTGAAGTCAATACTTTCGCTTCAGGCGGATAAATATGCAGCAAAACAACTGTGAACCCCCACTGAAGACAGCGTCACTGCTGTAAAACTATGAGGGTGGTCGAGTTGTACTAGCAACCCCCATTCCACTCCATCTTAAAATACAGAACACCTGAACCTCCAGTTATCTTCTTCTGTTTCTCCTTGTCCATCACAAAAAGACATTTTGACGTCAGACTGTTCTCAATAGACTTCATCTTGGAAGAACTTTTATAGAGAAATTACACCAGCTGTTGGCTTGATCGTGAGGGTAGAACCCCCCCCCCCCCCCCCCAAAAAAAAAATGACGTCCTCCCCTTTCGCTTCCTTTCCTTTTTGAGACTTAGTTTCCCGTCTCCGAAGCATAAATGCTGCGCGCGTAGCTGGTATGCGTGCAAGAGAATGTCAACTCATCTCTGTAGTAACGTGGCTGCCTTGAAGAAGAACACCCTGCGGCATGATCTCAAAGCAGGCAGCACTGATGAGCTCCGTAAGAGAACACACAGACAAAGAAATGACCTTTCACTTCAGAGTCATTAGACGTCGTTCGTCTCCGCGGCGATTTCTGGACTGAAGGCGCAAGGTATAGCTGACCTTTCTGACGCTCTGTCTTCAGTTCGTCGCATGTGACGTCACTGGTGACACTTGGATGACGCGGTAGTGTGGGGTACCGCTGCACGGCGGTCTTACTTTTCCGTCATCAGCTTTCCATTGTTCGTGGGGGGAGCATCATGATTTCGCTGCACCATCGTCAGATGACCAATCTTCACTGTCGTCATATTGGTAGTGTGTTTTAGAACGTGCGAGGATTGGGTCTCTGACGCGGTATGCTCTAGCACGGAGGATAAAGACACTATTTCTGCCTCTTAAGTGGGAGAACACTTTAGTTACATGGCAAAACCTGCACGCACTCACAGCCACAAACACAAGCACGGTGGCACATAGAGAGAGAGAGAGAGAGAGAGAGAGAGAGAGAGAGAGAGAGAGAGAGAGAGAGAGAGAGAGAGAGAGAGAGAGAGAGAGAGAGAGAGAGAGAGAGAGAGAGAGAGAGAGAGAGAGAGAGATGTTAGACGATAATTATGCAACAGACAGACAGAGAAATAGAGGTTACAAAACAGAAACATGCATGCAATATGCACAATGGGGGGGGGGGGAGGCAGGGTAGCTCAGGTGGTAGAGCACTGGACTTGTGATCCTAGGGTCGCAGGTTCGAATCCGGGCCTGGACGGACGGACACGGGTCAACTTTATGTCACAATGCAGACCCAGGGACCGTATCCATGTCCCACCCCCCTGCCACTCGAGACTTCGGTCATTCTGCCATAAGTGCAGATGGCTGATACCACCTAAACACGCATACACTTGTGTATCTCATCTAAAAGTCGGGGTTAAACCGTGAGGGCGTAAAACTTGAATTTCTCTCAATATGCAATATGTTCGACGTTCTCATGATGTGGTCAATTTAGGTTTAACACCCTCATTGCAAAGGCCATTAGGGGCAGGGAAACAGCTCAGTTAATTGGGCAGTACCTTTAAACAAGGTTTATAACGGGACAATGTTCACACGGCGAGACTGCTGGCCACGAATAAAGTAAAGCCAGAGGCCGTAAGCGATACACCGACTGACTTCTCTCCGTCAGAAAACGGCGAAAACTGCCCACCCTAACGACAAGGCGAGGGCGAAAGATCACTAATAAGGAAGGAAAGGCAAGATGACGGCAGGAGATTGGCCGCCATATTTAAGTCCCCCATAGCACGGCTATTTAAGTGCCTCATCAGCGATTTTTTACGACTGCAAGCCCACGCAAATCTCATCAATGGCTGTTCATTTTTCCTGGCCGGTAAAGGGTGTGCGTACTAATTAGCTTACTGACGTCTTGCAAGAGGAGTGTAAAGCTACAGCCGTAACGCAACAGTTGACGTTAGCAGGAGTGTAAAGCTACAGCCGTAACGCAACAGCTGACGTTAGCAGGAGTGTAAAGCTACAGCCGTAACGCAACAGTTGACGTTAGCAGGAGTGTAAAGCTACAGCCGTAACGCAACAGTTGACGTTAGCAGGAGTGTAAAGGTACAGTAACGCTCCGACGTCTTGTAGGAGTGTAAAGCTATAGTAACGCTCCGGTTGACGTCTTGTAGAAGGAGTGTAAAGCTATAGTAACGCTCCGGTTGACGTCTTGTAGAAGGAGTGTAAAGCTATAGTAACGCTCCGGTTGACGTCTTGTAGAAGGAGTGTAAAGCTATAGTAACGCAACAGCTGACGTTAGCAGAAGGAGTGTAACGTTACAGTAACGCAACAGCTGACGTCTTGTAGGAGTGTAAAGCTATAGTAACGCAACAGTTGACGTTAGCAGGAGTGTAAAGTTACAGTAACGCAACAGCTGACGTCTTGTAGAAGGAGTGTAAAGCTATAGTAACACAACAGTTGAAGTCTTGTAGAAAGAATGTAAAGCTATAGTAACGCAACAGTTGACGTCTTGTAGAAGGAGTGTAAAGCTATAGTAACGCAACAATTGAAGTCTTGTAGAAAGAATGTAAAACTATAGTAGAGCAACAGTTGAAGTCTTGTAGGAGGAGTGTAAAGCTACAGTAACGCATTGTTTCTAAGTTTGTGTCTGGGAGAATGACTGAACTGAAACTTGTAGGACACGGTAGGAGTAATTGTCCCTAAACTGTGTCAGGGTGAAAACCGGCACAGTTACGGCAATGAAACAGCTGCAAGATAAAGTAAGGGCACTATCCCTAACATTGTGTTTCTTTGTTCAGTGGCCGTTTTCAGCTGATTATGACTGTAATGATTTCTTAACGAAGCCTCGATGACGATGCTCCCGTAACCGTCCATAAATTGGCAGTGTGTGTGTGTGTGTGTGTGTGTGTGTGTGTGTGTGTGTGTGTGTGTGTGTGTGTGTGTGTGTGTGTGTGTGTGTGTGTGCGTGCGAGCGTTTCTTTCTTTCTTTCTTTATTTGGTGTTTAACGTCGTTTTCAACCATTCAAGGTTATATGCGTGCGAGCGTGCGTGTGTGTGTGTGTTTCATTATGTAGTACTGTACATTGCACAGTAGAGACAGTAATGTCTTTTTACGCTCAGGTTTTTCAGCAGTGCACTGTCATGGTGTACTCAGATTTCGCCAGTATGTTAGCTGTTTGTCCATGCAGCATTCATATAGTTCAAACTACTACTGGTGCACGTCATGGTACTTTATGTTCACCACTCTCTATGTCTCTCTGTCTCTCGCTCTGCCCAAATCTCTCCCAATACTGCGGCACTGAGCTAGCTAGCTACTACCACTCTCTCTGTCTCTCCCAATACTGCACTGAGCTAGCTAGCTACTACCACTCTCTCTGTCTCTCCCAATACTGCACTGAGCTAGCTAGCTACTACCACTCTCTCTGTCTCTCCCAATACTGCACTGAGCTAGCTAGCTACTACCACTCTCTCTGTCTCTCCCAATACTGCACTGAGCTAGCTAGCTACTACCACTCTCTCTGTCTCTCCCAATACTGCACTGAGCTAGCTAGCTACTACCACTCTCTCTGTCTCTCCCAATACTGCACTGAGCTTGCTAGCTACTACCACTCTCTCTGTCTCTCCCAATACTGCACTGAGCAAGCTAGCTACTACCACATTTGCAGCGCACAAGGAAAGACAAAAGAAGCCCAAATTTGATTCTGCATCCCTTGTCTGAAGGGATGAAGCCCGAGACATTTATCAGTGGCATTAGGAGCGGAAACCCGATCCAAAATCTATACTCCACGTCAACTTGCGTTCTGCCGCGCTGCACTTTACGTCTTCTTTGCCTCTGCTAACTGATCATCTGCAATCCCCTTCCTGGCATGTCCCTTATCCCCCCCTCCCCTCCCTTTTTTTTTTCTTGTTTTACATTTAGTCAATATTTGACTAAATGTGTTCCGGTAGACTCGGGATTGAGATGAGGTGTGTGTGTGTGTGTGTGTGTGTGTGTGTGTGGAGCGATTCTCGGAAAACTTCTGGACAAATGTTTATGAAACTGTACATGTGCACTTTTCCAGATGATATCCCCACACTTATTTTAAAAACATTTTTTTTATAAATGCTTTTGATGATGTCATATCCGTTGTTGTTGTTTTAAAGTAGAGGTAGTACTGTGGCGATTTCCTTATTCAATTGAATTATTTGAAACTTTGGTCAAACATTCTTAGACTCGATCCGGACAATAGGATTGCATATCAATATGGAAGCTTTAAAATAATTACACTAATTTTTTAATTAAAATTCGGCTTGAAAATGAAATTGCATAACAGATTTAAAAAATGATTGCATTGTATTCTTTTTTATTTCCTGAATCCAACAAAAACATTCACATGCTGTGCTTGAATTGACAATATATAATATCTGTTTTATGCAAATTAGATAACTGTTTGCCTCAGTCAGCGCTGTCCCGGTCAAACACGCTTCGGCCAGCCAATTACTTAGAGTCGGTAATATATCGTCCCCTGTGTTCAGTTTCAATCTTTCAGGCCGACAGATTGACTAAAGGTTTTAATATCGCTTTACGCGACTTGTTTTTATTTTCTTTATTCTCTCTGTCTTTATTATATATTGTTTTGCTCTTTCCCCGCCCTTTTCTTCTTCTACATCTCTGAACACATTTGCAAGGTAGAATTCGATGAATACATGTACCATGCATGGTGGGAGATGAGGCGGTTTGAGGTGGAGGTAGGATGCACAGGGGTGGTATGGGGTAGGCACGGGGGAGGGGGGGGGGGAAGGGGGCAATGTTCTCTCTCTCTCTCTCTCTCTCTCTCTCTCTCTCTCTCTCTCTCTCTCTCTCTCTCTCTCTCTCTCTCTCTCTCTCTCTCTCTCTCTCTCTCTCTCTCTCTCTCTCTGTTCGATCGATCGAATCGATTTACGACCACCGTGTCCTCGATTCAAACAGCTAAAATGGTAGCGTAAATTGCATTTCTCCTGAACGTGCTCTGAATCTGATTAGTTAGCTAAAACTTGTTACGCTATTCTGTCCACCGACGAAGGAAAGTCGCGTATACGCAGCGGATGTTGTGCGTGCGTAAAGACAGGCCCACCACCATCAGAGTCTGAAATTGTTCTCCGCTTTTTTTTGTTCGTGTGCACAGAGAGATTGTTAGGACACACCATCAGAGTCTGAAATTGTTCTTCGCTTTTTTTGTGTGTGCACAGAGACAGTGTCAGACCCACCATCAGAGTCTGACATTGTTCTTCGCCTTCTCAATGTGCTCTACCTCAAAGTGTCAAACGGCGTCAAAAATGTAGAGCCCTGGAGCCATAAACGTGACGAGTCACAGAAAGCTTCAGCTCATAGACGACGAACACAAAATCTGAGCCGATCTTCATCGATTGATTATGAAGACAGACTCGGCGCGTGTGTGAAGGATTGTGACGTCATGTGACGTTAACCTCCTACAATCCGTGACATTTCTCTTCGACAGGAGATACTGGAGTCTCCCAGCCAAGACGAAGACGCTGCTAATACTGGCTTCCTTCACTCGTCAGGGTCCGAGCGCCATCGGCAAGAACTGAAAATGTCGCCTGGTTGAATGGACGGCTCGTTTAAATTTGTACGGTGTGCGCGCGGCTACAGAATAAAACGTGAGGGAAGAAAATAGAACACTAATTACCATCGCGGCACTGATTCTGCGCGGCGTCACTCCGCTGTCAATTAGTGACTCGGTTTGCCAGTTATTAGGGCATGACATTTTCTCCAAATGAAAGCAATAAACATGTAGGGGAAGGGCTCCTAATATGGACCGGCTCCTAATATGGCCCACCTTCTGTTCTGACAAACTAACGGCGCTAGAGCGCTCAAAAAAGTTTTATTCGCTGTATTCACCCTCCCTGGATAACTTGCACATGTCAAAACAGTTGCAGAAACCGTTAGGCTTTTTTCTCTTTTTTTCACTTTTGGCAGCGTTCACTCTAAATTTGCCGCCTAAAACGGACTCGTTTCTTCAATTTATGGACGGTTACGGGAGCATCGTCATCGAGGCTTCGTTAAGAAATCATTACATAATCAGCTGAAAACGGCCACTGAACAAAGAAACACAATGTTAGGGATAGTGCCCTTACTTTATCTTGCAGCTGTTTCATTGCCGTAACTGTGCCGGTTTTAACCCTGACACAGTTTAGGGACAATTAGGCTACTCCTACCGTGTCCTACAAGTTTCAGTTCAGTCATTACTCCTACCGTTTCCTGCAAGTTTCAGTTCAGTCATTACTCCTACCGTGTCCAACAAGTTTCAGTTCAGTCATTACTCCTACCGTGTCCTACAAGTTTCAGTCCAGTCATTACTCCTACCGTGTCCTACAAGTTTCAGTTCAGTCATTACTCCTACCGTGTCCTACAAGTTTCAGTTCAGTCATTACTCCTACCGTGTCCTACAAGTTTCAGTTCAGTCATTACTCCTACCGTGTCCTACAAGTTTCAGTTCAGTCATTACTCCTACCGTGTCCTACAAGTTTCAGTTCAGTCATTACTCCTACCGTGTTCTACAAGTTTCAGTTCAGTCATTACTCCTACCGTGTCCTACAAGTTTCAGTTCAGTCATTACTCCTACCGTGTCCTACAAGTTTCAGTTCAGTCATTACTCCTAGTGTTCTTCAAGTTTCAGTTCAGTCATTACTCCTACCGTGTTCTACAAGTTTCAGTTCAGTCATTCTCCCAGACACAAACTTAGAAACAATGCGTTACTGTAGCTTTACACACCTCCTACAAGACGTCAGCTGTTGCGTTACAAAGCTTTTATCACACAAAAATTGCTATATATGACAGCTAAAACCGAATTTGTTACATTTTAGCAGTGTTGACCCCGAGTTTGTACTGCAAACAAAAAATAATAGCAAAATCTCAAAGTATGTGCGAGTCCCCTAATATGGACCACCTTCAACAAATCGAAGAAAATAAAAGCTAAAGGCTATTTTCATTCATTCATTAGGAAGCTTGCTGGAAATAACCTATAACTAGCCCTCGAGATTAATAAAAAAAATGCAACAAAAAGTCTTCTTTTCGTGGAAGTTGATAATTTCACTTATTTTCACTCTGTTTTTGATAAGCTTCTTTAGTTTCCTGGTATCCTTCAAATAATGCTCTCATCAACCCGAAACAGATAAATCTAGAGCATATTTTAAGTAGGCTGACTTGTACACTAAGTTGTATCATGTTATTTTAAAATATAGGGGGCTTTTTACAGTGATTCGTGAAGGCCGCTTCACTGGTCCATATTAAGCGCCCAGGCTCCTAATATGAACCCTTTGTGAGTTTTTCTGTATTTAATTTTTGCTGAATGTCTATCAAAGCTATTTCACTCTAATTAGGCCTAACGGTTAACCTAAGAGAGAAGGACTACCAAGAAAACAAGCTAGTTAACAGCATGAAACAAAAAGTGGTCCATATTAGCATAGACCTATTTTAATATAGGTCCCTGATATTAGGAGCCCTTCCCCTACGTGTATAGAGACGGGGAGAGAGAAAATAGACCCCTCGGGAACCATACGGATTCCAAACTGTCAATTATGACTAAAAATATTTGCAAAGTTGTGAAAGTTCGTGCTGGTGATTCCCTTATTAAGTTAGATTTTAAGAAAATGTCAGTAAACACACACACGCACACACACACACACACACACACACACACACACACACACACACACACACACACACTCATACTGACACAGCCCACAAATTGTGATACCAGAGCTGGTAGCACGAGAACGTACCCAACTAAGTGGGAACCGGCCGCAGGTTCGGGCTGGTTGAAATCACGAGAAAAAAAATAATTTTCAGTCAACCAATACGGCCCGGTGGTTGGTTCACATCCAGCTGGGCACTTTCTCGTGCACACCAACCCAGCACACCGCTCTCTCACTGATGACTTACGACGGCCTGCCTCTCTTGAGTCGTATACGCCTACGCTCAGCGCTCAGTCATAAACCTGCCTGGCGAACGAGCGGTCTGTCACGACATAAGATGGCGATTGAACCAGAGTTTCCTGCAAGCTTCCTACCACCAATGCCCATTAGTACCCTGCGCCTAGTGATTGATGGCCCCATGTCGTGTTCTGCTACTGTCACCCAACACCAAAATGTCTCCCAGCATTCTATTAAAGCTGCTGCTGCTGTTACCGTCGTTTGCATGCCCAGGATTTGGAGGCGACCACTGTACTGGCTTCCCGACAACCCTGAGAGGGCAATATATATGCATGCTGCTTCCCTCCCCCTACTTACTCTCTGTCTGTCTGTCTGTCTGTCTCTCTCTCTGTCTCTCTCTCTCTCTCTGTCTCTGTCTCTCTGTGTCTCTCTCTCTGTCTCTCTCTCTCTGTCTCTCTCTCTGTGTCTGTCTCTCTGTGTCTCTCTCTGTGTCTCTCTCTCTCTCTCTCTCTCTCTCTCTCTCTCTCTCTCTCTCTCTCTCTCTCTCTCTCTCTCTCTCTCTCTCTCTCTCTCTCTCTCTCTCTATCTCTATCTCTGTGTGTGGAGGAGGTCGGGGTGGGATATATTGGTCGACCAGCAAACTGTCGATATTTCACGCGCGACATCGAACACTAAAAACCCAATCTTCCTCTTGGGGCGTCTAGCCTTAGCAACCTAATAGCAACTAATGACGACCAGAAGCAAGTACAGTAGAACCTCATTTAAAGGCCTAAAAAATATCACTCTTAAATCAGTGGAGGCAAACTGACAGATGCTATGAATACATTAGAAAAAACCCACTGTAAACACCAAGTTTCAAAGACTTTCGGGCCACGCCCTTCTTCAGTGAAATGAATGTAAACAATGACTATTTTAACATATCAATCAAGATGCTATGAAGAGAAAACCTGAGAAAGCAAGGTCTTAAACCCGGGGGGGAGGGGGGTTTATAGTCTCAAGGCGGTCCTTAAGTCAGCCCCAAATCGACTTCGCGAAGTCTTTTTACCGAAAACTCAGTGCTAAAGGTTCGAGCGGGCAGCTTCGCTAAGTCTTTTTACCGAAAACTCAGTGCTAAAGGTTCGAGCGGGCAGCTTCGCTAAGTCTTTTTACCGAAAACTCAGTGCTAAAGGTTCGAGCGGCCAGCTTCGCTAAGTCTTTTTACCGAAAACTCAGTGCTAAAAGTTCGAGCGGGCAGCTTCGCTAAGTCTTTTTACCGAAAACTCAGTGCTAAAGGTTCGAGCGGCCAGCTTCGCTAAGTCTTTTTACCGAAAACTCAGTGCTAAAGGTTCGAGCGGGCAGCTTCGCTAAGTCTTTTTACCGAAAACTCAGTGCTAAAGGTTCGAGCGGGCAGCTTCGCTAAGTCTTTTTACCGAAAACTCAGTGCTAAAGGTTCGAGCGGGCAGCTTCGCTAAGTCTTTTTACCGAAAACTCAGTGCTAAAGGTTCGAGCGGGCAGCTTCGCTAAGTCTTTTTACCGAAAACTCAGTGCTAAAGGTTCGAGCGGGCAGCTTCGCTAAGTCTTTTTACCGAAAACTCAGTGCTAAAGGTTCGAGCGGGCAGCTTCGCTAAGTCTTTTTACCGAAAACTCAGTGCTAAAGGTTCGAGCGGGCAGCTTCGCTAAGTCTTTTTACCGAAAACTCAGTGCTAAAGGTTCGAGCGGGCAGCTTCGCTAAGTCTTTTTACCGAAAACTCAGTGCTAAAGGTTCGAGCGGGCATCTTCGCAAAGTCGACTTCGCCCATTAAAGACAGGCTTTAACTGAGAAGTGGAGGGGGGTTTAATAGGGGGGTTCGTCTGTATACCAAGCTCCACCGTTGGAACAAAGGATGAAACACGAGCGACGGAGGTGCTATCGACCTACAACTCCATATTGCCTGCAGGTCAAGGAGACGGAGACCTTTGCCAGACCTTTACCGTCCATCCTGCTAGTTGCTAACCAACCACCAGTAGCCATACTGCCAGTGACGCCGAGAGGCAAACCTTGAATCTTATCCATGCCTGACACCGCAGCGGGTCAAATAGCACGAGGACACTGAATGAACTACAGCACCCCCCCCCCCCCCCCCCTTCCTACTCGAATCGATCAATGACTTCAGTTCAGGAGCTGAACTTGATTTTCATCTTGATCAGCATAAAGGAAATGAGAAAAAGTCCTTTAACTTTGGTAGACGGTAAAACGCTGAAACTTCTTTGAAATCGCCGGAATCTCGGAACATCTGCCGATTAATTTATTTATTTTTCATGGCTGGGGAGAGCAAGCTCAACGGATTAAGATTGATTATGACTTTACATATGTCACATGCCGATGTAAAAGTATAAGTAGGCCTAATCTTGTACCGATAGACTATTTCAGTATCGGTAGTGCGGGTCGGGAAGGGGAATGCACATCAACGGCAAGGATTTTTTCTTTTGTTTTAGCACACGAAGTTAAATGTACAAACTTAATGTACCATTGACGCTTTGGAATTTCTAGTCTAAACCAGGAATATGAAAGTACAGAGTGGATTCAACATTATGTACAATGATCGATGGATAGAAGCATTAATATTTAACAATATAGCTATTCTGATGGACACGTGGGGGAATTCGGGGGCTGTGATTGGATGGTCTCTTCCGATCATCAAAGCATAATGCTACGGAAGTCGGCCATTTTTGCCAATATCCAAAAGCATATTGGCAATAACAAAGACGCATGGTTCCGGTTTACCCATCTGTACCACACGATGTTTCAATCGACAACAGCTAGCATACACTGACAACTTGAAATTCTTCTCGGGAATGTTTTTCAGCTTTACAAATGTCGATAGCATACCCTTTTCTGCTAACTTCCCGATGAAACAGGACTAAACCAATTATTGTCTGTCCCTAAACACCACAAAATGCCCAAAGTCGAAAGATGTAGTACAAACAGGGGAGTAAAACGGAACAGCCGTTTTTGTGTGCCTGTGTGAGCTCACAGTTGCCGACTGACACAAACTTTCGCATTCGGCTTTTCTTATCTCGTAACTCCACACTAAATACCCCACTTCCCCTCTGAAGTATTGATGTACAACCCATGGCACTAACATTCATGTAGTCGTTTATAACTGAGGTTGAAAAATTCGCTTCATGACGAGACAAGTATAAATGCCATTCACCCAAACTGAAAACTTCGCTGCCGTCTGCTCGCGTTGTACGGATTAGCTGTTCTCTTCTCCTCCCCTTGTTGCATCCTAGTTCTTCAGTTGTTTCTAGTTTTCCGTTGATGTTGTGTTTTGGTCTTCTTCATAAGTAGTCTTGTTCAAAATTAAAAAAACTCAAACTTCTTTTTGTTGTATACGAATGAACTAATAAAAAGCTGTTTAACAGCTGTGTTGTCAAATTTTCCCTAGTCAGTGTGGCGCCTGCGCAAAACTAATGCGCATAAGAAACGGCGTCTGCTATCAAAACCTGAGATCAACGCATCGACGCAAAAACTGTCATTTTGTAAGTTTGGAACAACAAATCAAGGTCAGAACAGCTATATAATCGCTATTGTATTTTCAGCGTAGCAATAGGGTCCGATATTTAGACTCGAACAAGTATTTAATGCGACTCGTCTCCGACTCGTCGGCATTATACTTGTCTCGTCTAAATATCGGACCCTATTGCTACGCTGAAAACACAATAGCTGTTAATGTTAGCTTTTGTTCTTAGAAACTGACGTACAGCGTCTGCAAAGAAGACAGTCTGCTTTGGAGACAAATTGCAAATGTAATATTACATCTCCCCACGCACAACAAAACCGAAGGTCAAAGGAACAACGGGATATACTCGTTATCAAAATAATCTCATTAGCACCTGAAATCAGCACGAAAATGTAATATAACATCTCCCCACGCGCATCAAAAACAAAGGTGAAAATGGCAACGGGACAAATGTTATCACAATAATCTCATAGCACCTGAAATTAGCACATTAACACCTGAACCAAATCCCTACAGGGAAAAAGGCTGAGACAGACACCATTCCATTACGAGTAAACAACGACAGAAGGGGGAGTAGCACAGTGGAACCAACCCTTTAATACCTTCACAAATCCAAGAAAATTATGTCCTTAAAAACGGAACGCGTCTTTAAATCGAGGTAAATTCACCGAGGTCATCAACAGAAAATCTAACAGAAGAAAACAACAACGAAACAAGAGCTTAAAGTGGGGGTATGGGAGTCTTAAATCAAGGTTGGGGAGTCTTAAACCGAGGTTGGGGAGTCTTAAATCGAGGTTGGGGAGTCTTAAAACCGAGGTTGGGGAGTCTTAGATCGAGGTTGGGGAGTCTTAAACCGAGGTTGGGGAGTCTTAAACCGAGGTTGGGGAGTCTTAAACCGAGGTTGGGAAGTCTTAAACCGAGGTTGGGGAGTCTTAAACCGAGGTTGGGAAGTCTTAAACCGAGGTTGGGGAGTCTTAAACCGAGGTTGGGGAGTCTTAAACCGAGGTTGGGGAGTCTTAAACCGAGGTTGGGAAGTCTTAAACCGAGGTTGGGGAGTCTTAAACCGAGGTTGGGGAGTCTTAAACCGAGGTTGGGGAGTCTTAAACCGAGGTTGGGGAGTCTTAAATCGAGGTTGGGGGGTCTTAAACCGAGGTTGGGGAGTCTTAAACCGAGGTTGAGGAGTCTTAAACCGAGGTTGGGGAGTCTTAAATCGAGGTTGGGGAGTCTTAAATCGAGGTTGGGGAGTCTTGAATCGATGTTCGGGAGTCTTAAATCGAGGTTGGGGAGTCTTGAATCGAGGTTCGGGAGTCTTAAATCGAGGTTTCAATACACTAAGTCCTCCTATCAGCTAATGAAGCCGCTGTCAGCATGAGAAAGGAGCTTACAGCCTCTCAAAGGGATTGTGTTTTGTGCAAGCACCAGCTATTCCTGTTAGTGTACATATGCGTGCGCGAGTGTAGTATGCTTCGTATGGTATTTTTATCTGTTGTCTTATTATTTGTTTTGTCTTTTAATGTGCACCACACTGAAATTTCTCTGTATGAGAATAAAGTATTCGTATTCGTATTCGTATTCGTAATAGCCTTTCCGCCTACGTCTCTCTTGTCGCTCATGGCCTGGTGGCGTGGTCAGTTATTGCCCAATCCCTGGTGGGGGGAATGACCCCCAGGCTGTGTACCGCTATGTACAGTACTAGTCACGTGGTCTGTTGCCCTCACCTTAGACAGATGTGCGAGGGGCTACCCGAAGCTCATGCATTATTATGCTACTATTCCGTCAATGAATTCTACTACTTTCTTTCTTTTTTTGGTGTTTAACGTCGTTTTCAACCGTTCAAGGTTATATCGCGACGGAGGGAAGGGGGGTGATGGGATAGAGCCATTTGTCAATTGTTTCTTGTTCACAAAAGCACTAATCAAAAATTTGCTCCAGGGGCTTGCAACGTAGTACAATATATGACCTTACTGGGAGAATGCAAGTTTCCAGTACAAAGGACTTAACATTTCTTACATACTGCTTGACTAAAATCTTTACAAACATTGACTATATTCTATACAAGAAACACTTAACAAGGGTAAAAAGAGAAACAGAATCCGTTAGTCGCCTCTTACGACATGCTGGGGAGCATCGGGTAAATTCTAATTCTACTACAGTGGAACCCTCCTTTTAAAACACTCGAAATTAAGACCCCCTCCCGTTTAAGACCTCATTTTCTCAGAGTTTTGAAGGTCTTGCATGTGGGGTGCCACTGTATTCCGTCAATGAATTTCTGCCCCAGCAGTTCTTTCAGACGTGCTGTGTATACATGATATTCATTACTATACAATTCATTCCACAACATGACAACCAAAGTCATTCTGACACAATAGGGAGATTTAATAAACGAAACGTCGGGACGTTTCGTTTTGAAGTTGTGGTAAACGTCATCATTTCGGGGGTCTCTCGCTGGAAAGGTGAAGGTCAACTGAAACGGAACGTGGAACGTCAAAACGCAGTCACGTTTTCCACCCCCAAAAAACGAACAATATTTCGTCAACTTTTGTGAGTATTTTTGCACACTAACAGTTTTATTTGTTGGCCATTTTATGCATTGCTAGATTCATCAACCCTTTCACAGTCTTTCAGCGCTGAGAATGTGTTCATTGGAGGTAGACAACTGTTGTGAACTGAAATATTTTGAAGGGTGCTGATCCTGGTACATTTATCCAACTTCATGGTGAAGAAAGCAAATGGCGAAGCAGAAGTAGGTCATCGCATCGAATTTTTATTCTGGCTTCGTATGTGATTTTGTATAAACAAAGTCTGTGTGATTTATTTGGACTGAAAATAATCAAAGTATGCCCGATTCTGGACCACCTCCTAGGGTTTTTTTTCCATTCTGATCGAGGACAGACGTGATAATTTCACTTGAAGATTTATCGCCCTTCCTTCATTCCGAAACGAAACGTGAATACATCTAAATCTTGTCTGCGGCCTATGCCGTCTCGTTTCACGTTCCGTTTCGCGGGGTGACTCATTCACCAAACGAAACGAGCTGCAAAACGAAACGTGCTGTCCTTTGAATCTCCCTAATATGGAAAGGACGCCGTATACATGTACAAATGAACATGTAATGTTATATGAAGTCTTATATCGCGCGCGTATCTCCAGACTCGGACTCAAGCCGCAGGGATCTATTTATGCCGTGTGAGATGGAATTTTTTACACAATACATCACGCATTCACATCGACCAGCAGATCGCAGCCATTTCGGCGCATATCCTACTTTTCACGGCCTATTATTCCAAGTCACACGGGTATTTTGGTGGACATTTTTTATCTATGCCTATACAATTTTGCCAGGAAAGACCCTTTTGTCAATCGTGGGATCTTTAACATGCACACCCCAATGTAGTGTACACGAAGGGACCTCTGTTTTTCGTCTCATCCGAAAGACTAGCACTTGAACCCACCACCTAGGTTAGGAAAGGGGGGAGAAAATTGCTAACGCCCTGACCAAGGGTCGAACTCGCAACCTCTCGCTTCCGAGCGCAAGTGCGTTACCACTCGGCCACCCAGTCCATGTTGACTAGAAACTCTTACATCTGGAACAACAAGGCTTACCAACGATGCATAAATATCTAAATGGACGAAGAGATTCATTCCAAAACATGGCAACTAAAGTCATTCTGACACAATATGGACAGGACGCCGTATACATGTACACATAATTATACATGTTGACTAGAAACTCTTACACCTGGAACAACAAGGCTTACCAACGATGCATAAATATCTAAATGGACGAAGAGATTCATTCCAAAACATGGCAACTAAAGTCATTCTGACACAATATGGACAGGACGCCGTATACATGTACACATAATTATACATGTTTCTTTCTTTGTTTATTTGGTGTTTAACGTCGTTTTCAACCACGAAGGTTATATCGCGACGAATTATACATGTTGACTAGAAACTCTTACACCTGGAACGACAAGGCGTACCCACGATGTATAAATATCTAAATGGACGAAGAGATCAACTGGCAGGTCATTTACACCTGATTCCTAATGAGGTGCCATAATAAATACTTTAACGTAATATGCACGTTTCCGTCTGTCTTTGCACCCCAACTGAACTAATCACTCATCAAGAGTCACTGTCCTCACGACTATTTACAGTACCTCAGCGAACCTTAGTACAGTGTTCTTTATGTGGGACTCTGACTTCTATACCATAAGTCAAAAGACAAGTCGAAGAACGGTCTGAGCGTCTGTCGCATATGTACAGCGTATGAAGGAGTTGGACACTGGAGAACGTTATGGAAAGATGCAGAGGGACAAATGCAAAGCCAGTTTGACTGACCAAGACATTCTCGCCGTCCGATGTTTTTGGGATTGACCTGTTAGAGAACTAAAAGACAGAGCTAGCGCTGAGCCCATGGACATAGAAAAGACTGAAAGGAAAAGATTTGGCACGGATGACAAAATGAAGTTAAACCAGACCTGTTGGAGAACTCAATGACAGATATAGCACTGAGCCCGTGGACATGGAAAGAAAAGGGAGAGAAAAAAGAGAGAAAACAAAATGACAAAACGGATGACAAAATGAAGTTAGAACGGACCTGTTGGAGAACTCAAAGACAAAAGCTAGCGCTGAGCCCCTTGACATGGAAAAAAAGGGAGACAAAAAAAGAGAGAAAACAAAATGACAAAACGGATGACAAAATGAAATGAGAATAGACCTGTTGGAGAACTCAAAACAAAGCTAGCGCTGAACCCGTGGACATGAAAAATAAAAAGATTCGACATGGATGACAAAATGAAGTTAGATGAGACCTGTCGGAGACCTCAAAGACAGAACTAGCGCTGAGCACGTGGACACAAAAAAAGAAAAGAAAAAAAAATCGACACGGCTGACAAAATGAAGTTAGAACAGACCTGTTGGAGAACTCAAAGTCTGAGCTGGTGGTGAGCACGTGCAGCGTGTTGGGCGAGTTCCTGCTGTAGATGGGCTCATCTTTCTTGGGGATGTCCACGGCGGCTGTAGCGCTGCGCGCCAGCACAGACATACTCTCCGGGCACGAGTGCGGGGGCTGCATGTTACGCTCCAGCGTCATCTTGCCGGACTACCGTTACTTCTTCACGCTCACAACCTACAACACAAAGAACACACAAGTTTCAGTTTTTGTTAAAATGGTTTGGTTTTATTTACTTATTTATTATCTATTTTATTAGATTTTGTTTTATTTCCCTGGGGTGTTTTTTTATAACTCATTGGATTCAAGCTCACAACCTGCAACACAGAGAATACACAAGTTTCATTTTTGTTAAAATGGTTTTATTTACTTATTATTTTTATTATCTACATGTATTTTAAAAGATTTTTTTTTATTTCCCGGTGTTTTTTTTATAACTCATTGGTTTCAAGCTCACAACCTGCAACCCCACAAAAACGAAAGTTGAGATTTTACACGCAAAATCATGAAAACTGAAATTTCAGATATTGTGTGCAACATCACGAAACGGAAAGTTGAGATTCATGTTCCCTCATTGTACGGTAAATATCTAACACACATAACCTGCTACATCAATGGAGAACAAAAGCTCTCGGGTAACCGAGGGATGTCGTTTGGCGTCGGCAGTATGCGAAACGCCTAAACTTATTTCAAATGACCGAGAACTTTGCCATCATGTTGGCAGAGCTGCCGAATTTGTTCACGGTTGGGGAAAAGTAAAGCCTGCCTAGGACTGCCTTAAACTTCCGAAAATTGCCGAAACTTGTATGGCCAATTCGGCAATTTTGCCCAAAAAACAAAATCCTAGCAACAACACCCTCCCCCCCCCCCCCCCCCCCCCTCCATTTTTGCACTTTCGACATTCCGCTCACATAACCTGCATCCTCAGTTAAACACACATTCTGATTTCTCACCTTTACTCAGCGATTTCAACATATAACACACGCAGTATAAGGAAAAAGGTTATTTTAATTTTTCCCCCTCCACTCTGCGGTTGAAGCTTTGAAATAAATGACATTCAGCACTATGAAAACGAAACCCAACTGTTATTTCGTCTGTGCACACTTCGGTGTCAACCTTGCACACACAACCTGCATGCCATCAGAACATATCACAGTGACAACGCTGCACAAGAACGGCAAATATCAGCTAAACATAATCTAATCCAACACACACTCACACACACACAGATACTCGCGCACACACACACACACACACACACACACACACACACACACACACGCACACGCACACACACACACACACACACACAACAACAACAACAACAACACGTATATAAAATGACCCTTCAAGTTCAACATAGCATCAGTCAAATTCGCTTTGAACTTGAACTTTTCACATTCAGGGTTGTTTTAAACAACTGTCAAGTTGAAATATTAAAGCTAACACAAACTTACACAAAACGACCTTCGTGTGTGTGCGTGCTGAAACTCGATACTATCCCATTACAACCGCGCAGTCTAGTCTTTTATGCCTGTCTGTCAAACGCCAGTTAAAGATCTAAAGTGGCTCACTGCATCGGGAAACGGATAGCAAGAGAATCTGCTGTGCCATTTGGCTGCATCATGCATGATTGTAGGCATTGTGCCCAATAAAAGGTTTCAACTCATGTGTTGTGTTGCTTCAGGCGTTTGTGGTGCTAGTGCAGATGGGTCCATAATAGGAACGGGTATAACTCAGATTTGTGTTTGCTTGTTTTTGTTGTTGATGTTTTATTAATCGATAAGAGTGCAATTAGTGGAACAGCCGCGCTGAACCTCAAAGACTCGCATTTTCTGCAATGTAATTTGATTCTCAAGGCTCCCACTGAGGAAAAGCAAAAATCCTTGAAATTTTAGGGATTCCGAAATATATTTTTATTTCAAAAATTCAGAAATCAGCGAATTTACTGAAAAGCGGAAGACCTGAATTCTGGATAATTCTTGACAAAAAAAAAGAATATGCGCACAAAAATGCCACGGGTGCACGAGCATGTGTGCTAAGTGTCTGCCTTGGACATGCCTGTATACAGTGTGGGCGCGCGCGCCTGCGTCACAGTATACTCCTGCGGGGGTGACAGTGGATGTAAGCTGCCATGGCGACGAAGAAGAAATCGGTCAAGAAAAACCACAATAAGCAAGGCAAGGCAAGGATTCAGCGATCATGACAAGAAAGATTGCCCGTTGAAAACGAACAATAAAATATCTTCCTGTCTCCAATACAATGCTTCAAACTTCTCTCGTGATGATTGAATGTACCTTTAAAGATTAAAACTTTCTTCGGCAAAGAAAATCTTAGAACCAAGTTTGTTTGATTCCTTTCTTACTGTCTTTTTCTGTCAGTCTTTCTTTCTGTCTTTTTCTGTCAGTCTTTCTTACTGTCTTTTTCTGTCAGCCTTTCTTACTGTCTTGTTCTGTCAGTCTTTCTTCCTGTCTTTTTCTGTCAGTCTTTCTTCCTGTCTTTTTCTGTCAGTCTTTCTTACTGTCTTTTTCTGTCAGTCTTTCTTCCTGTCTTTTTCTGTCAGTCTTTCTTCCTGTCTTTTTCTGTCAGTCTTTCTTCCTGTCTTTTTCTGTCAGTCTTTCTTCCTGTCTTGTTCTGTCAGTCTTTCTTCCTGTCTTTTTCTGTCAGTCTTTCTTCCTGTCTTTTTCTGTCAGTCTTTCTTCCTGTCTTTTTCTGTCAGTCTTTCTTCCTGTCTTTTTCTGTCAGTCTTTCTTCCTGTCTTTTTCTGTCAGTCTTTCTTCCTGTCTTTTTCTGTCAGTCTTTCTTCCTGTCTTTTTCTGTCAGCCTTTCTTACTGTCTTTTTCTGTCAGCCTTTCTTCCTGTCTTTTTCTGTTAGTCTTTCTTCCTGTCTTTTTCTGTCAGTCTTTCTTCCTGTCTTTTTCTGTCAGTCTTTCTTCCTGTCTTTTTCTGTCAGTCTTTCTTCCTGTCTTTTTCTGTCAGTCTTTCTTCCTGTCTTGTTCTGTCAGTCTTTCTTCCTGTCTTTTTCTGTCAGCCTTTCTTACTGTCTTTTTCTGTCAGTCTTTCTTACTGTCTTTTTCTGTCAGTCTTTCTTACTGTCTTTTTCTGTCAGTCTTTCTTACTGTCTTTTTCTGTCAGTCTTTCTTACTGTCTTTTTCTGTCAGCCTTTCTTACTGTCTTTTTCTGTCAGTCTTTCTTACTGTCTTTTTCTGTCAGTCTTTCTTCCTGTCTTTTTCTGTCAGCCTTTCTTACTGTCTTTTTCTGTCAGTCTTTCTTACTGTCTTTTTCTGTCAGTCTTTCTTCCTGTCTTGTTCTGTCAGTCTTTCTTCCTGTCTTTTTCTGTCAGCCTTTCTTACTGTCTTTTTCTGTCAGTCTTTCTTACTGTCTTTTTCTGTCAGTCTTTCTTACTGTCTTTTTCTGTCAGTCTTTCTTACTGTCTTTTTCTGTCAGTCTTTCTTACTGTCTTTTTCTGTCAGTCTTTCTTACTGTCTTTTTCTGTCAGTCTTTCTTACTGTCTTTTTCTGTCAGTCTTTCTTACTGTCTTTTTCTGTCAGTCTTTCTTCCTGTCTTTTTCTGTCAGTCTTTCTTACTGTCTTTTTCTGTCAGTCTTTCTTACTGTCTTTTTCTGTCAGTCTTTCTTACTGTCTTTTTCTGTCAGTCTTTCTTACTGTCTTTTTCTGTCAGTCTTTCTTACTGTCTTTTTCTGTCAGTCTTTCTTACTGTCTTTTTCTGTCAGTCTTTCTTACTGTCTTTTTCTGTCAGTCTTTCTTACTGTCTTTTTCTGTCAGTCTTTCTTCCTGTCTTTTTCTGTCAGTCTTTCTTTCTGTCTTTTTCTGTCAGTCTTTCTTCCTGTCTTTTTCTGTCAGTCTTTCTTCCTGTCTTTTTCTGTCAGTCTTTCTTACTGTCTTTTTCTGTCAGCCTTTCTTACTGTCTTTTTCTGTCAGTCTTTCTTCCTGTCTTTTTCTGTCAGTCTTTCTTACTGTCTTTTTCTGTCAGTCTTTCTTTCTGTCTTTTTCTGTCAGTCTTTCTTCCTTTCCCTTTTCTTTTTTCACTCTCTCTTCACAATCAATTTCGCTGTTATTTCCCCCCGCACGCAAAAAAACAGTACCCTGGAATCAACCGATCGACTGAAAAGATATTTCAGGAAAAAAGCAGCGGGCGAAATTCCCTCATTCTCCAAAAGGCCTTTCAATTAATAACCAGCCCTGGCGATGAACGAACTTAATGAATCGTTGTTTGCGTGCAATGGAAATGGGACAGAGAAAAAGAGACAATGAGTGCAACATCAAAGGGAACAGACACACACCAAGATAAGCTTCTTCTCGTGCAAATTTGATGCTACCGCTACTGTTCTGTGAGATTTCCGTGCAAGCGTGTGCGTGTCTGTGGGGTAGAGTTGGGGAGGGAGACTCAAATCGTCGGGATTCCGCCAAATCGCCGATGAATTGCGTAAAAAGGAATAGCGTGCATGTCGGTGCGTGTATGTTTGTGTCCCAAACCTCTCTCTCTCTCTCTGTCTCTCTCTCTATCTATCTCTCTCTCTCTCTCTCTCTCTCTTTCTCTGTCTGTCTGTCTGTCTGTCTGTCTGTCTCTCTCTCTCTCTCTCTCTCTCTCTCTCTCTCTCTCTCTCTCTCTCTCTCTCTCTCACATGCACAGATGAGTGCCACATAGTTCTGGGAAGTGAAAACGATTCGTCTAAAACATTTAAGCCTTCAAATGTAAGGCTGTGTTGTGTTGTGCTGTGTTGTGCCTGTTGTGTTGTTATTTCTTGTACCGAGTTACGTTGCATGGCATTCTGATGTGTTTTAGCGTGTTAGCGCTCGTGCGTTTCCCGCTGAGTAAACGGCGATCAATTATTGACATGCAAAAAAAGTAGCTATTCCTAACATTTTCGCTTCTCCTACGTTTGCTGGGAATCAATACCGAAAGACACTGAGAAAAATAGTGTGCTCTTGCCTGAGGCATCGCTTCGATACGGTGACACTGAGGCCTCGCAGTAGGCTATAAATTACAACATTAATTATTCATGGAAAGTTTTCTCTTAAAGTGAAAAAATAGCAGGCTCCACTTGTTGCGAGTGCAACTGTACTCCGACACCCCCCCCCCCTGCCACATCTCTCTCTCTTTCTCTCTCTCTCTCTCTCTCTCTCTCTCTCTCTCTCTCTCTCTCTCTCTCTCTCTCTCTCTCTCTCTCGCTCTTTTTCTCTCTCGCTCTCTCTCTCTCTCGCTCTCTCGCTCGCTCTCTCTCTCTCTCTCTCTCTCTCTCTCTCTCTCTCTCTCTCTCTCTCTCTCTCTCTCTCTCTCTCTCTCTCTCGTGCACAGGTCACAGGTCACACACACACACACACACACACACACCCTTTCCTCCCTGATGACAATTTCTCAGTCCCTGCTTCACTGTCAATCTCACCCAGATAATCTGCGAAACAGCTGCCCGAGTTGCAAGGCAGGTGAAGTTTTGTTCCCAGTCTTCTGAACTCGCGAGGCAAAACGAATTTCTGGCGATAGAAGTTATTGACCCGTGTAACGCTTTGCTGTTGAAGGATGTAATCAGTCTTCCTGTGTAAACCAGCAAAGGTGACCAACATCTGATTTAAAGCTACCTTCCCTCCTGCGTAGACCAGCTACAACATACAGCCGTCCAGGCTTTTACCTGGGATAAAGACTCGTTGCCACTTAAACACATACCAAACAAACACCTAACGCCATTTCTTCTATCTTTGTAGAGTAGGATTGTTTTTAGATTGTTTTTGGTTTTTTTAGTTTTGTGTGTGTGAGTGTGTGTGTGTGTGTGTGTGTGTTCAATTCAATATATCAATCTGCGAAATTAATTTAACAAACAAATCCCACTTTTCACAAGTAGCCAGGCCCTTGATGTGTCAGGAAACGCTGCCGTTGCTGAACTTTGGTTCAGTTTTGTGTGTTGCATGTAGTTGACTTTGTGGGAAAGTACCGATATTATATTTTGTAAACACAATATTATTTTATGTTTGGACGAGAATGCAGGTGAACTTTCTAGTCCTGTCAAAACAAGTTGTTTACCACGTTGTTTTGAGTCGTGGGTTCGTGGCGTTCGCTCGGATTAAGTGCGTCGGCACTTTTGATGTACGTCACAGAGAATGTCACTATTCTAGTCCATGGACAGTTCATCTAATTTTAGTTGTATCATGTTCGGTCTGGAATATTCTCGAGATTGAGTATTTAGGCCTAAAAAAAAAATAGGTGTGGTTACGGTAACCCGACCTACCCTATTTTTAGGGGCTGATCCTATAACTTTTTATTACATTTGTCCAAAAAAAAACCAAAAAAAACACAAAAAAAGAGTGCAAAAAACGCAATGAAAGCGAAAGCGCCCGTGTCGCACACTTATTTCCCTGTCAAGTAGGTTTAATTTGTACACATTAGAAAAAAAGTTTTAAAAAAAAAGTGATTGCCTACCTACCTACCCTATTTATTTTGGCTATGTTACCGTAACCACACCTATTTTTTTGTTTGGCCTTACTATATAGGCCAGCGCGATGTGTATGTTAAAAAGCTTCTACTTTGAGTTCTGCTACGATGTGCAGTTGTATGTATGGAATGCTAAATAAATCCTCGAACTCAATTTGACGAGTTTTTGTCTGCTGCTGTGAAGACGGGCCACGTAGAATAAAAGAACACAACTACACGACATTTGAGAACTTGGTCAATCTCAAGTGTCGCGTAAAGAGAGAATACTACATGGCTTGCTGTGTCGTACCAGATTTACACTCGTTGCTTTTTCAAATAGTGAACAGCTCGACTAACACAATCAGTTGTTTTAAACTTATACGCTGCAAGTACCATATACACATCCGCTATCCAGCGAAAGAAGCAGACACAGTTAGATAATCAAATCAGAGTTCTATTTACCGTGTAGAGATAAGAAAACAATCA
>NC_090246.1:99369813-99374813 GCF_037325665.1 Littorina saxatilis
AATTAAAAAAAAGATGTAGACATTCTGTTCTGCAAAGGCCCTCACGAATATTATTTCCACAAAGGCCCTCACGAATAATATTTCCACAAAGGCCCTCACGAATAATATTTCCACAAAGGCCCTCACGAATAATATTTCCACAAAGGCCCTCACGAATAATATTTCCACAAAGGCCCTCACGAATAATATTTCCACAAAGGCCCTCACGAATAAAAATTCTACAAAGGCCCTCACGAATAATATTTCCACAAAGGCCCTCACGAATATTATTTCCACAAAGGCCCTCACGAATAATAATACAACAAAGGCCCTTACGAATAAAAATTCTACAACAGGACTGATACAATCCCTGTATTTCCAGCCATACATTTCTGACCGAACTGTCTCAGCACTTCCATGTTGACATAAACATCATTCTCTTGGTATGATGCAACCAAGCAATCCATCAAGCACTCCATCAACCAGGTAACAGAAAAGTAGGTTAAAAAGCCAGCACACTGGGATTGCATCACTGGGATGGGGCCAATGGCGACACGGTGTCGGGCAGAGAATCATCTCGCCATGGAAATGCTGGGATCGATTCTTCAGGTAAAAGAGCTAATGGCGGAGCGGTGCCGGTGAAAGCCACGCATCCGGCGAGGGGCCATGCGAGACCTAGCAGACCGACATTGACGTCTGTCACGACCTCAATAACACGCGAGAGAGGGGAGAACATGGGGATGGGGGGAAAGAGGGCGAGAGTGAGAGAGACACACACACAGAGACTTTTCTTTATTTGGTGTTTTAACGTCGTTTTCAACCACGAAAGTTATATCGCGACGGGAGAAGGGGGAAGATGGGATAGAGCCACTTGTCAATTGTTTCTTGTTCACAAAAGCACTGATCAAAAATTTGCTCCAGGAGCTTGCAACGTAGTACAATATATGACCTTAATGGGAGAATGCAAGTTTCCAGTACAAAGGACTTAACATTTCTTACATACTGCTTGACTAAAATCTTTACAAAAATTGACTATATTCTATACAAGAAACACTTAACAAGGGTAAAAAGAGAAATAGAATCCGTTAGTCGCCTCTTACGACATGCTGGGGAGCATCGGGTAAATTCTTTCTCGTCCCAACCAATATGGGACTCCCCCTAACCCACGGGCGGTACACACACAGAGACATAGACAGAGAGACAGAGAGAGACAGAGACAGAGAGAGGCAGAGAGAGAGGTGAGGACATAGAGAGAGAAAGAGAAAGAGAGGGGGGGGGAGGTATCCAGACAGACCGACAGAAGCGAATTAAAAGACTCCGTGACCTCCAATATACTTCAAGTAACGACAGCACAGTTGGTCCTGCAAACCGGACTGACAATATGACAAGCCTGCAAACGACAGAAGATTTCTTTTTTCAAATCCCATACCTCCGACAACAACCAAAACTAAAGGAGGAATTGCTGGGCCAGATTATAATCATTTTTGTTTGTTTGTTTATTCAAATATTGAAATGCAAGCGAAAGCAAGCTCTTCAATATTTGAAAAAGCAACGAGAATAAACCTGGTAACACAGCAAGCAAACCATGTAGTATTCTGTTTATCATGGCCTACATTCTGTATTTGTGTGCCTTCTGCTCCAAACTTCTCTGAGTCGAAGTGTCCAAATTGAAGACGTGTTTTCTGGAACCTCGATCTCTTCCAAAGCCTCGTGAAAATCCCTGATGTCAAAAGCACAAAAACGCCATAATAAGGATTATAGCGTCACGTGTAGTTCTCAAAATTCTTCCAGAGGAAACAACAAACGCAAAGGTGTTTCGAGATTGAAGTTAGTCTCACTGCCATTTTGCCAATATGAGCAGTGGAAAATTAAGACCCTGCTAGGTTGAAGTTTGAATCGACCTCATCTACATGATGTAAACACGTGTGACGGGATGATTAATGTATTACACTTTTGGTGGTCTCTCTCACGTAAGTAGGATAAAGGGCACTATCGGTCTTCTGGTGGGGACAAGTCCTTGGTGATACCAAGATGCCCCCGTGCGTGGTACAGTGTACATCAGTTTATCATGTCCGGAGTGACGCGGTGACTGACATTGACCCTACTGTGCAATCACAAAAGTGCCGTCGCGACTTTCCACTAGCATATCGCCCTATTTCATTATTGATGATAACCATCCGATATAGCAATCAGGTATCTCGCGAGAGCCAGTCTTGGGTTTTTTTCAAATATTGTAGTTAATGTTATTGTTAAGGGCCATTCTTGCACTAAAACGCATTGTTTTGTAAACAAAGACTGAAAGTTTACATAATATTCATTCATAAATCTATAATACAGACTGGCAGAGCTTGTAAACACAGTAATTGATTGCTAATAGCGAAGCATACAAATGCACTCCGCTAGAACGTATTTAAAAAACAAAATCAAATTTGAAGCCAATCAGTTTGCACACTCTTTTTTTCTCATCTTTTTCAAAAATGTTTACTCTGCAAGCTTTCACTTTCACTCTCTATATATATATATATATATAAAACATCAGAAATTGTGAAAGAAACAATTGAAAGTCAGCAGAGACTTTCTTCCGAGATTTGTTAAAATCTCTTAGCAGAGATAGAGAGAGAAATAACTATCCCTTCACAGACAGCCTATTGGGAGCATCAGACCCTCCTCAAGGGGGACCGAGATTTACAGAGCAAAGTCCCTTTGTGGGGGACGTATCGCAAGGTAATCTAGTCCTGAGGAGGACCATTGTATTTGTACCTAGACCAGACACGTGTTTCGACACTATTGTGTCTCATCAGTGGTCAGGTGGTACTGATGGCGAGAGTTGTCAACCCATGGTATCCAACTAAGAAGCAAACCATTCTCTGAATGATAACTTCTGTTGGCATGGGAGACTACCCTCATCTGACAACCCCAAGAGGATATCTGTGAAGGGAAACACTTTGATTTAAGGCCAAAGTGTAGAATTGATATTTATTAAGAAAGAATTTAGAAATTTAGACAAGTTTTAACCAAGAAATTAGGTTAAAACAAGGGAAATTTGAAAAAGCCTAAAGGGAGGTAACTCTGTACCAGCCTGCAGATCCAGAAATGGATACGCGAACAAGTTAGATCTAATTTTGAAAAGGTTAAACAGGAAAAGCGGTCAACTTTTCACTGCTGTTCAACACAGGACTTGGTAAAGAAGAAGTTTTCTGCTTTATTCAATTGGATCGCTTTAAAGGCGATGCAACTTTCACGGTGACCACATTATAAAACATCAGAAATTGTGAAAGAAACAATTGAAAGTCAGCAGAGACTTTCTTCCGAGATTTGTTAAAATCTCTTAGCAGAGATAGAGAGAGAAATAACTATCCCTTCACAGACTGACTATAGTATAATGATTTCAAATTTTGTTTGGACTAAGTTCATTTAATTTTCATCTGTACAAGATTCTGCTGTCAAATGTACACACTAGGCTATGTTGTACAAGTCTGTTAAAACCAGTGTTTACAACATAATCATGAAACTCTTGAACAGCGTTGGGGTCTTTCTTCCAATGCGTTTACATGGAGTATGTCATACTCATAGACGCATCCGACATCTGACTGCAGGTGCACTTCAGCAAAACAGAAAGAGGGGGGGGGGGGGACAAAGACAAACAAGTCGCGTAAGGCGAAAATACAATATTTAGTCAAGTAGCTGTCGAACTCACAGAATGAAACTGAACGCAATGTAATTTTTCAGCAAGACCGTATACTCGTAGCATCGTCAGTCCACCGCTCATGGCAAAGGCAGTGAAATTGACAAGAAGAGCGGGGTAGTAGTTGCGCTAAGAAGGATAGCACGCTTTTCTGTACCTCTCTTTGTTTTAACTTTCTGAGCGTGTTTTTAATCCAAACATATCATATCTATATGTTTTTGGAATCAGGAACCGACAAGGAATAAGATGAAAGTGTTTTTAAATTGATTTGGACAATTTAATTTTGATAATAATTTTTATATATTTAATTTTCAGAGCTTGTTTTTAATCCGAATATAACATATTTATATGTTTTTGGAATCAGCAAATGATGGAGAATAAGATAAACGTAAATTTGGATCGTTTTATAAATTTTTTTTTTTTTTTTACAATTTTCAGATTTTTAATGACCAAAGTCATTAATTAATTTTTAAGCCACCAAGCTGAAATGCAATACCGAACCCCGGGCTTCGTCGAAGATTACTTGACCAAAATTTCAACCAATTTGGTTGAAAAATGAGGGCGTGACAGTGCCGCCTCAACTTTCACAAAAAGCCGGATATGACGTCATCAAAGACATTTATCAAAAAAATGAAAAAAACGTTCGGGGATTTCATACCCAGGAACTCTCATGTCAAATTTCATAAAGATCGGTCCAGTAGTTTAGTCTGAATCGCTCTACACACACACACACACGCACACACACACACACATACACCACGACCCTCGTTTCGATTCCCCCTCGATGTTAAAATATTTAGTCAAAACTTGACTAAATATAAAAAGCGTAACGTAACCAAACAAAAGACAAAATACCTCCACAAATGATGATACGCAACGATCAGCGCTTGCATCACTCAAAGCATGCGTCCAGTTCCACGCCCAGCCCTATCATCAGTTTTCACCAACAAACTCAGCATGACAAGGGGCACAACTGTTGCTCGTCATTCGAACCCAGTGGTAACGATGAAAGCGAAGAGTTGTAGGTGATGACTCACCAACTCAACCGGCTCAACTAGTGGTAAAACTGTGATGACCCGTTTTGCGCCAGACGCGCTACCGTATTTCGTGGTTCGTGGGGAATCCCCTACTTTATTTTGGGAAGCATGTGTCATTGTGTGCTATAAGGGTACGAGTGTTGAGTAAGAGTCATCGAAAGGATGTCAAGGAGACGGTGATTGGGCGTGATACTGATCGTACGATGCCCGGCCTGCGCCATGTTTACAAACACTGAGATCGATGATTTGCTTTGACTGATAAGATGGAGGTGTGATAATGACAGTTCGTGACAACTTAT
>NC_090246.1:99379813-99439813 GCF_037325665.1 Littorina saxatilis
GACTTGATCTTTTGGAGTGATCTACAATGTTTGTTATTTGTGATGGTTTTCATTCTTTCTTCCTCTTCTTCTTCTCTCTTTCAGTATGATGCTGACCATGGACACCCAGAGCAAAGAGCACCGAAAAACGACGTAGATTCAACAAGCCATGGTATTTTGACAGCACATATGATACTGCCAGGCCATGGGTGTTTTGATACAGTCGATTACACCTGTGCTCCAATATCTTTGTCAATACAATATCGTATGTGTGTCAGCTGGTAACATGTGTTCAGCTGTGCGCGTCTATAATGATAGACGCAGATAGCTTACTTCGCAGAAGCTCTGTATTTCTATTGTTGTAGTAGGGACTGCTGATGTTGTACAATTTGATTCTCACCCAAGCGAACACAAGAAATTTCATCACTTTAATCTTTACTCCACTTTGTGGGTGAATAGAAATGGGTCGAAAATTGTAGCAAAACAGGCAAGACTCTACTAGTTCTTTTTCAGGGATCTTCATTAGATTGTGCGACTTTGCCAATGAGAATATACAGTAAAACCTCCTACTAATGACCTTAAAAATGTCCAGAAAAATCGGTCGTAAAAAGGAGAGGTCTTTATTGAGAGTTTGGTAGGTATTATTTATTTCACAGGGGAGGCAATTGGGCAGTTATGTTTTTCTTGTGTTCGTTATCCCATTTTTTTTCTCATGTGATGTGCATATGGATTAGCATGATGTATGTGCAAACACCAGTGCAGGCAGGCAGACATAACACACACACACACACACACACACACACACACACACACACACACACACACACACACACACACTGAGAAATTCGTTCGGCAAAAGGAGGGGGTCGTTCTTGGGAGAGGTCGTTAGGGGAGGTTCCACTGTAGTACACAGGCTCATAGAAGATAATAATTTGTTATGTTAAAACATACAAAATAAACAATAAAGAAACATAATCATTATCAATAATGTACTTATCAGAAAGCAATTTTTAAAATAACTTTATAGAGTATATATACATTTCTAAACCTGTTCCAACATCAAATGTGGCAGAGCCTACCACCAGTTGATGAACAACATCATAAACATGCCTGTTTAAATATATATATTAGTTATTATTTACAAAATAGACGCTTTTTTATGTGTTGTTGTTTTCCTTTAATTAAATACCTGTTTACAATTAATACATTACAAGACACTCAGTAAGATCGCTGCATGTTGATAAACTCAAAGTCAAATAGCCAACGCCTTAATATTGCTGGACGAGCCACCTTAGCCATGCTTAATAAAACATTGCGGTCGGAGTATTCAACAGCTGTGACCGTTTTATTGAGTCCTCGTTTTGTATTGTACAAACAACAAGAAATTCCTCCGAGGTAGGAAAAACACCCCCGTCCTTACCATTCTCACTGCCACCAACTGAGAAGGTTATTTCCCTTTGACCATTAATATGTCCCTCTATAAGTCCTTGTATAATTTTAATCCACCAATAACTCCCTAACCGTGTGTGTGACTGGTCCCAATTTTTGTAAGGACCGTCTCAGGAATGTATAGAACCTGTTCACCAAGTTTGGTGACGATCGGTCCGTTCATTCTTGAGATCTATATGCGAACACAAACACACAAACAAACAAACAAACACATCGACCGAATCCTATACACACCCCTATGCCGGGGGTGTAAAAACATAGAGCGGACAATTTTAACATTGTGACGCACATGGAGGGTCCATGAACCGTCCCCTCCCCACCCCCTTCCCAAAAGAAGTATCACACACTCACAGATGCTTCCAGACACTGAAGATTCAAGCATATCTTCTTGTCTTAGCATCACTCAGGTACATGCATAGCATACAGGCATATGTACACACCAACAGCTGTACAAAGGCAATGCCACACAATTTAAACTGACAGTCACAGGTTTGTTTTGACTGCTAACCTTTTTACTTTCATTCACGTTTTGAGTCAATTGGACAAAATGGTATAACACAGGCAGTGAATCGAGATGAGGGTGTTGGTGTATGTGTGTGTATGTCTGTGTAGAGCGATTCCCAGAAAACGACTTGACATATCTTCATGAAACTTTACATACATTTTTAAGAGCTATACTCTACTGCACTATACTGGCTTGTCAAATGTGGCAGCGCTTTCTCGGCCGTGGAGTATCTGCAAAACTATATGCAGTGAGTTCAGTTTCATTCTGTGAGTTTGACAGATTGATTAAGTCAGTAAATGTATTAATTTCGCTCCACGTGACTTGTTTATAATAATGAATTAGGCCTATGCCACACAGCATCTGTCACATCCAATGGGGTTTCCATGGACCACACCCAAAACACTTTTCAGCAAGCATGCAAAAAATGTTATTTACAGCATTGATGTAGGTATGAAAAAACAGTTCCCATCACAAGTTTACCATCCAGAGAGAAACTTTGAAGCTATGGAAGAAAGAATAAACTTCTATTGATGGATGATTTTGAGTATCAGTGCCACAGCTGAGTTGCGTTCTCAGAACAAATTTGCTACAGCATAACTGTCCAAAGATCAAAAAACTACATACAAGGTCAAACATTCAACAGGCAAACAGGGAGCAATAACCCCAAGGAGGTTTGCAAATAGAAAACAATCTAATGAACAGTGGAATACTCATAGGATGAAGATAGTTCTCTCTCCGTGAGCAAGATCACACGTACGGTTGTGTGTGTGTGTGTGTGCCACGGTGTGTGTGTGTGTGTGAGCAAGATCATACGCGGTACGGCTGTGTGTGTGTGTGTGTGTGTGTTCAATAATAGCGAGAGAAGATCACGTGTGTGTGTGTGTGTGTGCTGTGTGTGTGTGTGTGGATCTGTGTGAGCAAGATCATACGTACGGCTGTGTGTGTGTGTTCAATAATAGCGAGAGAAGATCACGTGTGTGTGAGTGTACGTGTGTGTGTGTGTGTGCAGGGGCGGAGCAGATAAGCCCAAGGGAGGGGGTACCGTGGCAACGCCCCGTTGGGGGGTCTGGGGGGCAAAGCCCCCCTGAAGCTGAAGAATTATAGCTATCTTATAAACAATTTGTAGCTTATCCGTGATTTTAAACATGATCAACTGGTGTCAGCAGCCACTCATTATTTCTTTTAAAGTTAGTATTAAATAATGGCAATTTATCTTCCATGATATCTGCTCCCGACATCATAATTATAGTATGGTTAGAAGAAAGACATGTCGCATAGGAGTGGCAGTTAAAACTGTACAAAAATACTACTGATTGAACAAATAACACTTCCCCCGGCTTTACAGCCAGAAACAACAACATTCACACCTTTTTTTTTTAATTTTTAAACAGCCGAGGGGGGGGGGGGGGGGTTCTGGACCCCCTGTAACCATCCCCCTAATCCGCCCCTGGTGTGTGTGTGTGTGTGCGCGCGCGTGTCTGCCACGGTGTTCAATGATAGCGAGAGAATACTCCAAGCATGGAACTCTCTCTCTCTGTCTCTTTCATAACAGGAGAGAGTGTGTGTGTGTGTGTGTGTGTGTGTGTGTGTGTGTGTGTGTGTGCGCGCTTTAGAGAGAGAGAGAGAGAGAGAGAGAGAGAGAGAGAGAGAGACATAGTTATGATAGTATGAGTGCGGTGTGCTTTCAACAAGTGCCGCCGCGGGTAAACAGACGAAGCTAACCTCACAAGGGCGGGGAACCGAACGGATCTAAAAGTATGTCACTCACCGTGAATCATCGGATGACCACAACAAACCGCAGAATGGGTGACTCACAGCAAAGTTTGTCAACACAAGACAAGAAGGTGCAAAAACCAGCGCGTTGAGCCACAGGTTTCCACGGACGCTGGAATGTCAGCAAAGGTGACGTGGTCGGCTATTTTTAGCACACTACAAACAGTCAACACAAGTACGCGTTGATCACATAATCCCGATGTGGTTCTTGTTCCCTTGGTCGATTATGCGTAACTGAAAAGTCATTATCTGGCTAAAGTTAGTTTCCATCTTCGCACACACTTTTAGATACATTTAAGTCGTCGATTGGGAGAAATAACGTAAAAAGCCTACAACTTCACAACACAGCCGGCCATAACTGTACGATGCAAAGCGCGTGTTTGGAAAGATTCCGCTGATTTTACTTCCTCCCTCCGGTAAGAAGTATGTTGTGGTGCAAGACACAGCTGACTCATCGAATACGATGCCAGATTCCAGCTGACTAGTACGATAGTGCTTGAACCAGATCAATGATCCAACCTAAACAACCTCATGAGGTCATACGACGGAGGGAACATATTTTTCAATGAACAATACTGAAACGTCGTCTGCTGCAGGTGTCCCGTGACGCGGCCTTGGGCCAAAGGCTCCCCACGCAATCTCACGCGATTTTGAAAACCAGCTGTTTCCCCGCACAGGCACCTGAGAGTAAATATTGTCTTAACGATACCTCGCAGCGTAGTTCAGTACAGTATATAAAAGCTAAGAAGCAGTTGGAAGAAAAACAAGAAGTTAATTATGAGGATGATCATGGGGTGATTTTTTTCTTTTCTGTAGTCGTCTTTTTATATCATATCTATATATATATATATACGACTTGTGTCTGTGTGTGTGTGTGTGTGTGTGTGTCCGCGATGCACGCCCAAGGTTCTCGATGGATCTGTTTCAAATTTGGTGGGCATATTCAGCTACACCCCGGACATAACCTGGTCGATGAGATATTTCAACACGTGCTCTCAGCGTGCAGCGCTGAACCGATTTTGGTTTTTCTCTGGATCCATTCCCAGTAACTCTTCCTTATCTTCTCCAGTGTTTTCAGCGTTTATCTCCCTTCCTTCGTGTGGCGTCAATCCATATTCCCGTTTCTATTTTTAGAAGGTCACTGTCGACAACGCTCAATCCATATTCCCGTTATACTATTTTTACTCTTCTCCAGTGTTTTGCGCGTTTATCTCCCTTCCTTCGTGCGGTGCCGGGTCCCTGGCGCAGCCGGATATTCGGCTCAACTTCTTCCCGGCGAAGCCGTACCCGGCGAAGCGGGTATTCATCTAGTCATATATATACGGCCTGTAGGCTAGATCGATAAACTTTTTGCCTGCCACATGATGTTATTTGTAATAAAAACAATATCTTTTTCTTTGTTTATTTAATTTCATTAGTGTTCAGCGTTTATTTCTGGCATGCTTTCTTTTAAAGATTTTAAAGGTTCAAATTGACCTCAAATATTAATTGTTTCCAATACTTGTTGAGAGAATTTTTGAAATTATTGAGTGTTCCTGATGTGACAATGTTAGACAGTAAATTATTCCAACTATTAACAACTCTGTTAGTGAAGAAATGTGCATAGAGTAGTAGTAAAATTAATATTAAAAGTCCTAAAAGGATTCAGTAGCAGTGTCATATAAATCATGGATAATCTTAAAAACTTCAATCATATCTCCTCTTGCTTAACACACACACAAACTTAACACCACCAGAATGCTTAACTGCTGATTAACAATCATTGGAAACTTTAGTGAGCATTATCTGCTAGTCATACTCAACATTATCATGACTTACATGTTACCATAACCCAACCATGAATGGCATGAACACACACACAAAGTTGGGAAGGATTCATCCAGAAATGACCGTTTGTATTGCATTAACAAAAGTGAAACACGTAGGCAGACAAACAAGACACACACACACACTGACAGATATATATTATCCCCGAGTATGCAGTAGGAGAGTCCAGCAGACTTTAATTGTGTGTGTGTGTGTATCTGTCTGTCTGTCTGTCTGTCTGTCTCGACTTAACAGCTTATTGCTGGGAAACTACTGGGCGCAGTTCGTTCAAAAGTTGATACACTAACTTGATAATAGGTCCGATTGATCGTATTAAAACTTCATAATGTTACCTGGGACCTAAATGCGACATAAATCACAAAAGCCACTCTTAACGGTGGGAGTTTTTGCGGTGGGAGGCTGGTCGCTTTGCGAACAGCCAGTCACTGAACTAAAGGCAGCTGAGCCGAACACGTCACGCAGTGACGAGAAAAGCATGATTTGCAAGCCAGCCGCATTTGGTCTCGGCAAAGAAACTACAATACAGTGCTTGGTCTCGGTGAGACTGAAAGAGAGAGAGAGCGACAGATACACACAGTGATTCAAGGCGCACAACTATAGTAAAGTTGTCGTAGCACGTCCGTCTATGGCCAAAGTGATCTGGGTTCGATTCCCGGCATATGGGCGGTCTATTTTTTTATTTATTTATTTTTTCAATTCTTGTTTACTATTGTTTATTATGAACGTTTTAATGTTTTATTTTACTCTAATAATTTTTTTTTTAATTGTGTCAAATAAATTAAAAAAATTTCTTTAAATCCACGTGCACAAGACAAAAACTTTCATACTGGGGGAGCGAGCCAGTCTGAAGAGTACTCGGGTCCAGCGCCAGCGTTTTTTATTAGATATTTAGTGTGTGTGTGTGTGAGTCTGTATTTCTTCCCAACACACAAAGACAAGCAAACTGGGTGGCCGAGTGGTAACGCACTTGCGCTCGGAAGCGAGAGGTTGCGAGTTCGGCCCTGGGTCAGGGTGTTAGCAATTTTCTCCCCCCTTTCCTAACCTAGGTGGTGGGTTCAAGTGCTAGTCTTTCGGATGAGACGAAAAACAGAGGTCCCTTCGTGTACACTACATTGGGGTGTGCACGTTAAAGATCCCACGTTTGACAAAAGGGTCTTTCCTGGCAAAATTGTATAGGCATAGATAAAAATGTCCACCAAAATACCCGTGTGACTTGGAATAATAGGCCGTGAAAAGTAGGATATGCGCCGAAATGGCTGCGATCTGCTGGCCGATGTGAATGCGTGATGTATTGTGTAAAAAAATTCCATCTCACACGGCATAAATAAATTCCTGCGCCTTGAATATGTGCGCGATATAAATTGCATTAAAAAAAAAAAATTTTAAATAAAAAATCCCTGCGCTTAGAACTGTACCCACAGAATACGCGCGATATAAGCCTCATATTGATTGATTGATTGACAAACCGCATACGCTGAGATTATTTCTTTGATGTTTATTGCACAAGTGTACCATTTCATCAGCAGACAACTAACCAACCACAGTACCAGTGTACAGCAAAAGTAACATTACAGCAGACTCACATCTTCAAGGGAGAGAAGTGAATAATTACGACAATGCTCTGAAAGCTTACTGCGTCCACATTGAGTTTGGGAACTGTCATTTATAAAAAATTAAAAAAAGATGCTGCAAGTAACTTTCTCAAGAACCCACCTCTACTACCCTCCACCAAAAAAAGGTATAAGGGCCAGCAAAACAAAGAGAACAAGAAATTCCTCCGAGGTAGGAAAAACACCCCCGTCCTTGCCATTCTCACTGCCACCAACTGAGGTCAGAAGTCAGAAGTCAGAAGTCAAAAGTCAGAAATCAGAAGTCAGAAGTCAGACGTCAGACGTCAGAAGTCAGAAGTCAGAATCGTCAGAAGTCAGAAGTCAGAATGTTTATTCGCGTAAACACAGGGTCCATGCAAGTGAGAAGGTTATTTCCCTTTGACCATTAATATGTCACTCTTAATCTTAATCCACCAATAACTCCCTAACCGTGTGTTTGACTGGTCCCAATTTTTGTAAGGACCGTCTCAGGAATGTATAGAACCTGTTCACCAAGTTTGGTGACGATCGGTCCGTTCATTCTTGAGATCTATATGCGAACACAAACACACACCCAAACAAACAATTGACCATTAATATGTCACTCTTAATCTTAATCCACCAATAACTCCCTAACCGTGTGT
Source organism: Littorina saxatilis (assembly GCF_037325665.1). Lineage (NCBI taxonomy): Eukaryota > Metazoa > Mollusca > Gastropoda > Littorinimorpha > Littorinidae > Littorina > Littorina saxatilis. The sequence goes on from NC_090246.1 coordinate 99,387,580, forward strand.
TTGACTGGTCCCAATTTTTGTAAGGACCGTCTCAGGAATGTATAGAACCTGTTCACCAAGTTTGGTGACGATCGGTCCGTTCATTCTTGAGATCTATATGCAAACACAAACACACACCCAAACAAACACATCGAGCGAAACCTATACACACCCCTATACCGCGGGTGTAAAAACACATAGCAAATGAGAAAAGGGACTATCCCCTTTTGTTAGCCTGAAGAAAATCACTAAATAAACTGTTTTTTACAGGCAGACTTCGCCTCATGTAAACAGCTTGTCTCACCGTCTTAGAATGAATCAGATGTGGTCAATGTTTTACATGGGATAAGACCATCCCTCCACTTGGTCACATACCTAAAATCCACATCTTGACTGCTTGCTGTGGCGAGTTGGAATTTGTTCATTAAAAAGGCTTTGCGAAATTATCTCTTTAAAAAATTGCCCTGTGCACAAAAAGCACCAAGGCTGTTCATTTTCGGTATATGACCAAGTGCAGGGGCGGATCAGTTCATTTTATGAGGGGGGTTTCCAAAAGTATATTGTGAAGATATGGGTGTGAAGGCGCGAAGCGCCGAGCTGACGGCGCGAAGCGCCTAGCTTGCTAGGGGAGTCCGGGGGCATGCCTCCCCGGAAAAATTTTGAAAAAAAGAATGCAAAATGGTGCAATCTGAGGATGATCTTTACCAGTTTCAGGCAGCAGATTTTGTCACTGATTAATACCCCAAAAATTGAAACTCAACCCAAAAAAAACACAATTTTTTTTTTTTTTTTTGGCTGGGGGGGGGGGGGGGGGGGGGGGGTTCCGGAAACCCCAGAAACCCCCCCCCCCCCTCGTCCGCCCCTGAAGTGGAGAGATGGTCTTATTCCATGTAAAAGGTCGACCAGATCTGAGACTGTGAGGCAAATTATACACGAGGCTGAGTGGGCCTTTAACATTTTCAAAAGCAATGTATGGCCAAAACATTACATGTTATTTAGTAGTACATGTTGTCCAAAACAAAAAAATAAGTTGTTTGGTACTATCTTGGGATAAATGCCTTATGAGACTTACTTGTCAGACATGGAGTCATTAAGCCACATAATTCCATACAAGAAATGTTTGTGGGGGAAATAAGATAAGTACTGCCACTCATTCAAGCATGGTTTTAGATGCGCAGTAGACTATAATATGAATGCTGCACAGACGTTTTTTTAATATTTCTGAGGTGACAAATTCTGGCAGTGCTGAGTAACAATTTCAAACAGTCAAAAGCCTCTACAAAACAGAAAATTGACAGGAAAAAAACCACAAATAAGAAACAAGTCTCTGTCTAAGCATCTTCAATGCAGATAAGTGCATAACATTGTCTTCAAATCTTTTAATGCAGCCATATGTTTAAGTTAAGTGCAGCTATATATGTACAAATAGTTATACATAGCACAAAATGCAGGTCTTCTGTGAACCAAAACACATTATAGCCATCCTAAACAAACCAAAAAGAACCAGGACTCAGTCATGGATTCAACATGATGAGGATAACAGTAGATGCATTAAGATTGATTTAGTAAAAGTATTCCTATAACTGCAGTGAAAAGAGCAACAAAAGGAAAATTAAATAAACATTAACAAAAGTTTTAGATAAATGGTGTGCTGAAAGTCAAAATAACATTCCAAGGTACTGCTACAGTATTCATTCTAATTACAATAATATCACATGAACCTTTTGACAGAAAGATATTTTACCTTAAGAGGATGAAGTAAAAATTACAAGACAATTCTAACAACTGTAAAATTGTTAATGCATACTTCAAAAATATTATTCGTTCAGTTGTCTCTCTCACAATCCACAGAAATCCACTCATTCACAAACTCTTTAGTCTGTTCAGTTTGTGTTTCAAACAGAACAAGAGAAACACTCATCCAAAATTCACAGATATCTGATACAGTATCAAGCTTAAAGTCCCAAAGACTTTCTCACTGTGGCTTTTGCAATTTCTTCAAATTGTTTTCGGTCTTCCCTCCATTTCTTTGCTGCATCCACATTGGCTGCACTCTCATCATTTGGCTCTGTAACAAAATGAAGACATCAGATAACAACAAAAACAATAAAGAGCAATAACAAACTATCAACTTATTTTGCATAAACTTTGAACACAAGCTCTCAACAGCAAAAACACTGAGCTGCATGGTTTATTTAAAGGGAAGAAACTCTGTCACATCTTCAGATTTAACAAAAACAGTCTTCACTTTTCAGTAGGTTCTGGAATGTTCCATTACACTGTCTGTCCCTCGGCCCTGGCAAGCAGCAGCCTTTCACACAATTCTTAGTGCACCTTTCTATTTCTTATCCACAAACTTTCTGTAACAAAAGACATGCTCTCTGTCTCATTACTTTGAATGCAGGGCTTTTGAAAATGTAAACCGCTGACACATTGTTTATAAAAATGAATACTGAACAACCCACTCTCCTTCATATCTCAAGGTTTAAAATTTAGCCGGCAAAGGTGGTTTCCTCATAACTGTGTCAGATCAGATCATGTATATCTGACATGCTCTGTCAGTAAACAATACCTACCTGCTAACATGCTGACAACAGAAAGAAGAATTTTCTCCACACTCTGCACAGGACTCCATCTCTCAGCACTCGTTTCGTAGCCCATGGGGTCATCGCCCGGGGCATGAAGGATTGAGATGCACACTCTTCCATCGGGATAAACTGAAACCAGGTCAAGCAACTATTAAATGGCTGAATGACAGCTAGTAATTTCAATATCTCATGCAACGGTATATTCTACTATGATCTCGTTGTGTATTTTGACCTCAACCAAGCATAAAACTTAACTTTTCATCCATGTTTTGGTGTGTCAACCCCCCTCCTCCCCCCTTGCAAAGTATTCTTTGAAATAAAACAGAACTGAATTAACTTTACTAATCAATATCTCCCAGTTTTAACCTTCACCTTGCTTCCTGGGTCGTGGACAACCCAGAGCCTTGCAGTATCGTCTGTATCTCTAAAACTATTTGCATTTTGCTTGAGATTTCATGTAATCCTCAAATGCCATACATGTACAACCTTTTCATAGCCCAACTTTTTAAGGATTATCTTTGTAAACAAACAAATAAACCCTTACGTAATTTGAACCACACAGTCTGCATGATGTGGGTCATGGATGACCCATATGGAATTACAGATGTCATGTTACGCTGTTAATCCTTATTCGGATGGCGAGGAGTCGGATGGTGAAGTGTCTCATTTTATTTATTTAGAGAGGCCATAAAAAGCTAATCTTAATTCAGATGGTGTGGGTCATGTACGACCCGTACTTTTTACTTCGAATCTTTCTTTAGAAAGTAAGGGTCGTACACAACCCACATACACTGTAATCCAATCCAAAACGTGATGCGGTGAAAGTTGAACCAGCTGAGGGAAAGGTCAATATGATACGAATGAAGACATAATAATCCAAACTAACAGCAGAAAAATAATGCATGCAGATTGACATCACCACTAAAATAAAAAAAATGGTTTTACAAAATCAATAAGAAAAAGTATAAACAAACAAAGCTAACAAACCCTTACTGTTTGGATGGAACAATTCACAGGTGAACCTCATCTTAGGCGGACTGAGAGGGTAGTCTGATGGAAATGTGAGCCTGGCAGGAAAAACACCACCATCAAACAGTGTGTCTTTGGGTCCCCTGTTGATAAGGTTACAATAGCATTAATAATAAACAATGTTTGAAAATAACTCTTTCAGGGGTTTTACACTTACAGCCTGTAAAAGAGTTGTATTTCTTGAAAGTGAGGCAAACTCAGCTATACAAATATATATTTATAGCTCAGTGGGAATTACCAGTGAATACATGTTTTTGGCACTACTGTACAAAGAATAATGATCATCAGTCTGCATTTTTTTTCAAAGAAAAAGGCATAATATCAAGCAGACTCTGTATCAACGGTCTTTTAATTCGAAAAACATGCAGATCGGAGCTTATTATTCACTGTAGCGCCAACAGTGTGCCCCACTGGTATTTCTTTCATGGCCCATGAAAACCTATTTCAGAGATAAAACTATGACAGAGGTGTTATTCTCCACAGCTGTGTACCATGCATTGTGTGACATGCATTTTCAGTCCTTTAAATTATCATCTATATATATATACGACTTGTGTCTGTCTGTGTGTTTGTGTATCTGTGTGTTTGTGTATTTGTGTATTCGCCATGCACGCCCAAAGTTCTCGATGGATCTGCTTCAAATTTGGTGGGCTTATTCAGAGAGACCCCGGACACAACCTCATCGATGAGATATTTCAACACGTGCTCTCAGCGCGCAGCGCTGAACCGATTTTGGTTCCACCTCAGCTATTTTGGTTCCACCTCAGCTACCCGGGCCCCCATACCGACACACCATAGCCGCTACACCACATCACAACGCCAAAGTTCTCGGTGGATCTTTTTCAAATTTGGACACCGTATTCAGCTACACCCCGGACACAATATCATCGATGAGATATTTCAACACGTGCTCTCAGCGCGCAGCGCTGAACAGATTTTTGTTTTTGTGTTCATTTCACCATTATAAGTAACTCTTCCTTATCTTCTCATATTCTCCAGGTTTTCAGCGTTTACCTCCCTTCCTTCGTATGGTGCACTCATAGTGAGTGGAGCGTCTTCGGATATTCCCGGCGTTCTGTTACTCTTACTATTTTTAGAAGGTCAACGCAGTGTACAGAACGTAAATTGGACCCGTAAATTATCCTCACTGTAAAAGTGCAAAGGTCGAATCAATTTATAGCCACGCGAAAAATACACTGTCATCTATCTCTCTATAGATACGGCTTCTCTGTGTTTTTGTGTGTGTGTGTGTGTGTGTGTGTGTCTCTATATGAGCAACACCTGTGCATTCTTCAGTTCTGTTTGTGATGTGGTCTGGCGGCTTTTGTGTAATTTTATGTACTGGCCTTCCTTTGAGAAGCCATAACTTGCTCAGTCCTGTTTGAGTGGAGTTCGCCTCCAAAGGTGATTAATACGGTTACATTCGTCGACAAGGATGGGACTCGATATGGTCAGGAATGGCATTATGGCCACTGAATCATTTTCGTGCTGTTCCCATTCCACGAATCTGGGAGGGACCTAAGCTTGGCGGGTCCATTGTTCGGACCCGGCAAAGCCGGCGTATGGCTCTAAGTATTTCATCCCGGCGAAGCCGGCTACCCGGCGAAGCGGGTATTCATTCTAGTAACATATATTTAAGGTGGTCGTCTACATTTTTGCTTTTTTTCAATAATCTTATGGTTAGATTTTGCTAAAAAGTTATGTCAGATGATGAATGAACCATGGGGGAAAAAGTTATAGAAAAAAAATATGTAAACAAGTTTTTAATTTTGGGAAGTGTGAGTAACACTTCCAATGTTCCGTTTTCCATGTGCAGAGACCATGTGCTTTGCCTATAAATATCAATCAATCAAATTCATGTCACTTTGCTGACAGCCACACCCACACAATCACAGCAACAGTTTGACACTGGGTATTGGAGCGCTGTCCACGATTTTTTTTTAACCAACGAAATCCACAGTATTCGAGAGGAGTTTTGCCTTCGGCATTTTCCAAATAAGGATATCCTACTACGCTGAAATACTATAATGAATTTTCAAACGGATGCCCTGGCTTCGTCCTTCCTTATCGAAGGGGGGTGTATTGTTGATATTTGTAGGTAATAGACTCAGTTGATATTTGTAGGTAATAGACTCGGGTGGCCGAGTGGTAACGCACTTGCGCTCGGAAGCGAGAGGTTGCAAGTTCGACCCTGGGTCAGGGCGTTAGCAATTTTCTTCCCCCTTTCCAAACCGAGGTGGTGGGTTCAAGTGCTAGTCTTTCGGTTGAGACGAAAAACCGAGGTCCCTTCGTGTACACTACATTGGGGTGTGCACGTTAAAGATCCCACGATTGACAAAAGGGTCTTTCCTGGCAAAATTGTATAGGCACAGATAAAAATGTCCACCAAAATACCCGTGTGACTTGGAATAATAGGCCGTGAAAAGTAGGATATGCGCCGAAATGGCTGCGATCTGCTGGCCGATGTGAATGCGTGATGTATTGTGTAAAAAAATTCCATCTCACACGGCATAAATAAATCCCTGCGCCTTGAATATGTGCGCGATATAAACTGCATAAAATAAAAATAAAAAATAAAAATAAAAAAATAAATCCCTGCGCTTAGACTGTACCCACGGAATACGCGCGATATAAGCCTCATATTGATTGATTGATTGATTGATTATTTATTAAGGAGATTTCTATAGCGCATAACTAAAAGCACAATGCATGTTAATGGTTGAATGTCGATTTCTGTATAAAAATGTAGACCTTTAAATAGCATTGGCAACAAAATGTATTCTCTTTATTTTTTTCCAGTAATACTCCAGTTAGATAATGATACAGACATGCAACAAAAAACATAGTATATATTATTGTTTTCTTTTTTATTTATAATTGTTAGAGTTCAAATCCATATCACAACCTTTGGTTTCCACGTTACAAAGTTGACATACTTTAAAACCCTTGTAATTTACTGAAAGTAGACAAACAAAATGTGGAAGTATTTCTAATTCTTTATCTGCAGGCCAAGGATATATATATATATGTAACCAGTTCTTATTCACAAAATCAGTTTTTATTGTTAAAATGTCACAATCCCGAAGAAGAAGTGAGGTGCGCGGCGAACAGTGTGAGACACAAACAACGAAACAAAACAAACGAAGAATGAAAAATAACAAACGAGAAAGAATAAACGTTAACAAGATTTTATTTAAAAATTAAAGATAGAAAACAAACCTACCTAAACCTAACCTAAAAAAGAAAAGCCTACCGACAGAAATAACTAACGAAAGGAAAGAAGGCAAAATAAGAATATATATATATAAGTGTTAGCCTAACCTAAGTATTCTACCACATACCCTACTGCACATCCACACCGGTTGCTGTCCTATCCTGTACTGATTCATACACAGCTCACACACACGTCATTTGCAAACCCTTCAACCACGACTATAAAGGAATCCACATGCATCCCGAATCTCTCGTCACAAACGTATTCTTTCTCGGCTCATTCATACCCTGTTCATTCCTAACACTAACACTTGTGACACAGTTAAGTAAAGAAATATCAACTTCGTAACATGGTTTCCACTGGTACACAGCTCTGGAGAATAACCCAGAGATATTTTCAGAATTTGTTCATACAATTTACTGCAAAACTCATCATTTTCTCAGAAATGAAAGATGGTTGCTTCTGCTTCAAGTTCAACCTGTGTATCCCCAAACAACACTCCTGATCAAGGAACTGCACTGAATTGATCTTAAGGTGCACATTTCTTTACCTATGGCTATAAATATCCAGAAACATCTGCTGGAAATGTTGTCATAAGCTTGAATCTGAGTGGATCCATCGATTACACTTTTTTACAAGGTAAAGTCTTTTACCAAAACTATGATTTTCATAATATGAATGCAGAAACAAAATGATTGTTTCATAATGAAAGTCTCCTACAAAATCTGAACATCAGGCTTTATCTCCATTGAAATCCATGGGACAATAGTTAAATGTACAAACCTGGCGATAACGACCACCCACAGGGCCGACCAAAAGTGGTTGTAAAAGACAGGTGGTCGCTACGGAAAGGTGAATTATATTCAATAAAATATTTTCTATTTATTACTCACATTATCAGTGCCTCCCATTCAAAGAAGTTGTCCTCGTTGATTGGCCCAGCTATGATACCCTCAGGCGGATTAAGTGTCAGTTCTAGGACAAGAGGAAAAGAAAGACAGTGATCGAGTCCAGTGACTTTCACACACACACACACACACAAACACACACACACCAAACTTTTTTTTTTGAAACTTGATGACAAAAATATGGAGTGCTTTGATCATCAAAATCTTAGCAAAACCCTGATTGAAAAAAGACAAAAAGATGACCTCAGGAGAGAAGAACAAGACTTGGTTGCCCTGCTGCGACTTTTTGTCTTTGGAGCAAAACAGACCGGCTACTAAAATGAAGCTTGAACCTCCCCTCCTCACCCTGCACCGGTGGCCAAAACAACTGGATGGTAGTGCACATCTTGCTGTATTATTTGTTCAAACAGCTCCAACCATGGCAAACCATTTTGTATAATATCACGCTGCAGAACACTGAACAGTCACTAAACAGATAGCTGTACAGAAACAAGATTGAGGAACTGGTTAAGACAGCCCGATACATCCCGGAGTACATTAAAAATTAATTTTGTCCCATTACAGTTGTAAATGTAATGGTCTTCTTTTCCTTTTGTTCAGCATAATCAGATAATTTGATACCCACTAAAAACAAATATGGGCCTCGCTAAGTGATTGCAATATTATTTAACACGTGTGTGTAGAATTCTGCATGAACAGCCACAAGACAGGAGGGGGGGGGGGGGGGGGTGTGTGCTTAATTCATTTCTTAAAAGAGATTTTCTAAACTGTCTCTGTAAGCCAGTGATTGGAGGTACTGTTAACCATGTGCAACTGATTTTGTTCTCACAGTCAGTCAATATGTACAGTATATGTATATATTATATGTGTCTTAACTATTCAGGCAAAGAACCAAAAAGCTCAGGCCAGGGGTGCATTTAATAGAATTAGAATGGTGACTTCGCATTTGCATCTCAATTCAGATTTGATTCATAATGTGCACGGCACTGCTTAAAAATAACTTTTTGTAAACCAAAACCAAAGCTGATAAAGAATGAATAATAAATGAATATTTTTTTATAAAAGTGTGCACAAAGTTTTTTTTGTTTCTAGCTGTGTAACTGTAAGTAAGTTGCAATGAATCCTTGAATGCGTGAAACTTTTGTTTACACTTGCCACCCGATGCAAAAACAATCATAAACGAGATTTTTACCCCAACAAATAGCAAAAATCATACGTTTATACTCTGCCATCAAACGTTTCAAGGCCGAACCAGCCATTGTGAAATCGGTGACAAGGTGCGTTTACAATCTCATGCTCTAGTCCCAAAACATCAAGGTTCCAAACATCAAACACATCGGACTCTCGCGATGAGGAGGAAGACATACGTGTGTTTCTGGTTGAAAAGAACGTTTTCATTGGATCCCTCCGTGGCTGAACACCAATGACAGCCAGCCTTTGAACGCAAGAAAAATCATGGCGCCCCTCATTGAAATCCACTGATATTTTCAGGCTTTCGAGTGATCTACGTCAATTCAGTGCAATCTGTCGGCAAATTGTTTCATCTAGGGATTCCTACAAGTCTACAGTTTTATTCTAGGTAATGTAGTAGGTGTCATCGCGCAGCTACACAAGAATTTAACGAACCGGTTCGTTACAAATGAATGAATGAAAAACCATGACAGAAAGAGCCGACGGTGTGTCCGATTTCTTTGTGAACCGTGGAGCATCTCATTTTTTGTTCTTTGATTTCAGGTGTCAAGATTCCTTCTGTCCTTTGCAATGGCAAATTCGGATCCGAACTCCCTGAAATGGGTGGTAAGTGTGGATAGTAGATCTTTTTTTGCGCTTTGTTGTGCATACAGGCTATTTTCGGGTCATGACCCCTTTACAAGTCACATGATCGCATCATTGAGAGGTTATTGGCTGAATTTGAAGAGAAACCTTCAGAAAGAGGAACGAACTTCAACGTTGAGATTCAAACTGTTTCGACCAAAAGTTAATTTATCTGGCGAGCGTCAGAGTCAGACGCTAATCAGTCAGATTGCGAAGATGGCAGAAGGACCGTTAAAGGTATTTGTTTGCCTTATGGGTTTTGTACGTGCATGATCTAGAAAACTCGGAAAGCTTTGCTTTTGTCACTGGTAAAGTGGTACAGATCGAAAACTTACAAGTACAGTCCGTCAGTCGTTTTCAAATCAAGAGCCGGTGGACATAGTTCATGGTCCTTTTGCACAAATAATTTAGCAATTTCCAACTTCAGAAGCATCCGTGTTGGGATTTTTTTTTTAATCGAAGCAACAGCCTCTGTTATTTAAAACTAAAAAGTGGTGGAATGTCATAGATGATAGAGACACATCTTGCAGTTGCACAGAAAATAAGAGAGACAGAGAGAACTCAAAACCTGCTTTGTTAATACAATGTTCGCACTGGCTATACGCACTCGGAGTGTATACAGGGGTCAGGATCTTGTATACACTCCGGCGTTAACTTCCGGTCCCGAAGCGAATTTGCCATTCGACACCACTTTGCAATAGGAACGCAGAGCAGTTGATTATATTTTTATAAGAGTACAAAGAAACTAAAAACAATCTGATGCTGCACGGCCTTTGCTGTAACGTAGATTACATTCTCCAGGTGTCCTTAAAAGACCAGACACTGAACCGTATTAAAACTCGGGAGCGTCACGACACCATTTTGCAAATGAACGCTTCACTTTCGATTCATGGTATCAAAGTATGCTGGGAACAAACACAGACAAAAACAAACACACACACACGAAACTGATGCTTCACGTCAGTTTATTGTTGGAGTTTGGAACACACTTGGAGTGTGTAACGACCTAGAAACAGGTGTATTCTAATTTCTATGTGAATGTACATTATTTGCCGACACTCCGAAAAAGAGATAGCGGAAGTCCATACGTCAGATTTATTTTTCATAGACTCTATCGGTATTCCAAGCTCTCGCGATCTCTCGCAAACTTCAGAGCATAGCAAAGCATGCGGTACAGCGATCTCGTGTGAGCTGCACAAGCCAAAGTTCGAAGTTCTCGCGATGTTCAAAGCATAACAAAGAGCGTGTCTCGCGAGAGCTGCTCAGATACCGAAAAGGTCTATTGGCTACTTCCTAACGACTTGTTAGGGGGCATTTCATTGGCTACAGATTTGTAACAGAGCTTTTCATTGTCGGAGTGTATACAGACCCATCGATCCTGTATACACTCAAAGTGCGTATAGCTTTTGCCTACAATGTTAATTACGTAAATAAGTTATTGCATGAAATTAATGCTTGAAATCATCATGATTGGTAAAATCCAAGAGCACTGAACAGTCTCAAATTTAAGGAAGCTGTTGCAAGGTATTACTTACTACCATTACACTTTACAGAGGCTGAGTGATACTAATACTAGAGAAATGTGCAAGTGTGTTACTGTTAATGAGACTGTTAGTAAGTTGATATTGTTACTGTTAAAACTAAAGGGAGTTCATGTTGAGCGATAATTTTGGCTTTGAAAATGAATTCAATTCAGCCTGATAACCGTGTAAGCAAAATGTTCAAGGCACATAACCAAGTGGCGGACTGTTGAGTCAGTTGACAGAGTTTTATTTGGGACACTGTTCTTGAAGTTAAATAATGCAGAATGATTAACTTTTACATGATAATGAAAGTTTTGAAACATGCATCAAAACGTTAAACACATGTATGTTGCAATAGGCCCTGTCACTGTTAGAAGATTATGATTTCATTACATGTTATTTCATTTAATTAACTCTGTCTTTGTTGTTTAATCTTTTTCAGACGCTGGTTTGAACTTTGCTTTCATAGATAAGCGTCAAACACTATTTGCTTTTCCAATTTTTTATTCTGTCAAGCAATGAAAGCAAAGTTCAAACCAGTGTCTGAAAAAGATTAAACAACAAAGACAGAGTTAATGAAATAAAATAACATGTAATGAAATCATAATCTTCTAACTGTGTCAGTATTCCAGCTCTCGCAAACTTCAAAGCACAGTAAGGCATGTGTATTTGCTATCTATCAGTTGGCGAGAGCTGCAATGGCCAATGTTAAAAGTTCTTGCGACTTTCAAAGCGGATATTTTGCTAGAGCTGCTCAGATATATCGAAAAGGTCTTTTGCAAATTACTCGATCTGACTGATCATGTGGTATACTCTGCATGAATGTCTTTGATGTCTTCAAACTTGGAGAAAAGTTTAATTAAAATTGGATCCATTTTTTCCAGACCCTGTTTGACAACATGCAAGAAAAGGCAGATGGAGTGGCGCCTGCTGCCAAGAAATCGAAGAAAGCAGCAGCGGCTCCGCAGATGCCACGAGATTTAGCTGCCTTTGAAATGGACGGCGGGGATGCCAAGCCCAAAAGTTCAAAAGCTGCAGACAAGCGCATGTCTGTGGAGCGCATTTATCAGAAAAAAACACAGCTGGAGCACATTCTGCTAAGACCTGACACATACATTGGCAGTGTGGAACATGTCACTCAGGTAAACAAGACTGCCGTTCAATTTCATCAAAGCTGAGGTTTTATTTTCAGTCTGTTTCCTTTTGGCTATTCATGTATCTCAAAGTGTTTTAAAATCAAATAATACTGCTGTAGTATGGGTTAACATTGTTTTTTATTGCATTTTGCTGAAGATGTAAGTTGTAGCCAGCTCTTCGCTACTTCATTTTTTGTTTGCAGTGAACTTCTGCCAGCTGACCTGGCAGTAATCAATTTAAAATTGTAATGTGTTTACAGTAACATTGACATATCAGGTTTAGTTCTCAATCTCACTCAGTTTTTGGGTCTGTTAAGGACAGATTGTAAGAAAAGGTCAGACCAGCCTTGATTCAATATTCTTGTTTATGCGGAAATGCCTATTCTTTTCACAGCAAATGTGGGTGATGGATGAGGAGAGCAGCAAGATGGACTTTAGAGAGATATCCTTTGTGCCTGGACTCTACAAAATTTTTGATGAAATTATTGGTGAGTCCTGGCTTTGTGTGTAATGTAGGTTTCTCAGAGCTGCAAGCTGAGTGTTACGCTTTCATTGTAGCATGCTATGCTGTACCAGAAATTGCTAAGCTGTCTTGCCAAACCAAAAATAGCTAGCTCAAACAGGTACACTAACAGGTATGCACCATTGTCCCCCCCCCCCCCCCCCCCCCTTTATTGATAGCTTGATTTTTAATATTTTCTTTTCATAAGCTCTGTAAATTTCTCCCCATTATATTTTGAAGACTCCCTCCTTTTTCTCTTGGGTTGTTTTTTATGAGGGGGGTGGGTCTTAAAACTAAAAAGGGGGCTGTACTGTAGCGTAACTGCAGATGTGTGGTTAAATTAAAGACAATGGTACACTTAAACACCATTTGCTACACTTAAAATTCCAAACTTTTAGTAGTGTACTCTTGAGACTTTATGTGGCATGGGCAATCATGGTTTCTTGGCAGGGGTATGTTCTGACAAAGCTGATCGTTAATTGCGTAGTCACAAACAGTGCCATCCTTTTGTAATGTAATTATCAAGTTCCCGGCATGCTGAGAACGATATTGAAGACTGACTCTAAGAGGAATGGAGCGGCAGTGGTTAACTGTGTTAGGCACACAAAAAAAAATTGTCTGTTTCTGGTAACATGGCTAAAAAAAATAGGGTCGGTAGGTCGGGATTTTTTTTTTTTTTTTTTTTTTTTTTTTTTTTTTTTTTTTACCCTAAATGTAGACCAATAAAACTAACTTTTAAAATCGCACAAAGAGAATGGATTCACTATACATTGAGACAAGACACTCAACACATTTACAAATCGTCAGCGGACTTTCGTTTTCACACGTTTTTGTTGTTCATTTTCTCACCCTGTCCTTTACCACCAAAAAATAAAAAAATAAAATTTTGAGTTTGGAAAAAAAAAGTTTAGGGTCGGCGCCGAAATTTAGGGTCGGTCGGGTGACCAGAAACAGACAATTTTTTTTTTTTGGCCTTATGTGTTATGATTCATTCGCTCGGCTTCCTGACCAGTGGACGTAAACTGATTCTATCAAGATAAGTTTTGTGTGAATATTTGTTTGTCTGTTCACTTAAAAGACCGTTGGGTCGAAATATCTGTGAATGTATTGTTTTGTCCATTACAAACGTTCCAACAACCTACCTTTCTTGTTTTTTGATTTTGTGGTATGAACAGCCAAAAGCTTGTCGGTATGATGCCACCAGCACTGTTTTGCCTCACAAATCTTGTTTGCTGTTGTTTTTGACTCACATGCGAAGCAAAAGTGAGTCTATGTACTCACCCGAGTCGTCCGTCCGTCCGTCCGGAAAACTTTAACGTTGGATATTTCTTGGACACTATTCAGTCTATCAGTACCAAATTTGGCAAGATGGTGTATGATGACAAGGCCCCCAAAAACATACATAGCATCTTGACCTTGCTTCAAGGTCAAGGTCGCAGGGGCCATAAATGTTGCCTAAAAAACAGCTATTTTTCATATTTTTCCCATTTTCTCTGAAGTTTTTGAGATTCAATACCTCACCTATATATGATATATAGGGCAAAGTAAGCCCCATCTTTTGATACCAGTTTGGTTTACCTTGCTTCAAGGTCAAGGTCACAGGAGCTCTTCAAAGTTGGATTGTATACATATTTTGAAGTGACCTTGACCCTGAACTATGGAAGATAACTGTTTCAAACTTAAAAATTATGTGGGGCACATGTTATGCTTTCATCATGAGACACATTCGGTCACATATGATCAAGGTCAAGGTCACTTTGACCCTTATGAAATGTGACCAAAATAAGCTAGGTAGTGAACCACTAAAAGTGACCATATCTCATGGTAGAAAGAGCCAATAAGCACCATTGTACTTCCTATGTCTTGAATTAACAGCTTTGTGTTGCATGACCTTGGATGACCTGGTCAAGGTCACATGTATTTTGGTAGGAAAAATGTGTAAAGCATGTGAGTCGTATGGGCTTTGCCCTTCTTGTTTTTCCTCTGTGTGAACTTACGTCATGTTTCCTTCTGCTTTCAGTCAATGCTGCCGACAACAAGGTTAGAGACCAGACAATGGACATGATCAAGATTGACATTGACCCGTAAGTATTTTCCATGTGTCAGAACTTTTGAACTTCCTGTCACTGTCCAGTTCATGTACAGTATTCAAATCAATCAATCAATCAATATGAGGCTTATATCGCGCGTATTCCGTGGGTACAGTTCTAAGCGCAGGGATTTATTTTTTTTTAAATATTTTTTTATGCAATTTATTTATGCCGTGTGAGATGGAATTTATTTACACAATACATCACGCATTCACATCGGCCAGCAGATCGCAGCCATTTCGGCGCATATCCTACTTTTCACGGCCTATTATTCCAAGTCACACGGGTATTTTGGTGGACATTTTTATCTATGCCTGTACAATTTTGCCAGGAAAGATCCTTTTGTCAATCGTGGGATCTTTAACGTGCACACCCCAATGTAGTGTACACGAAGGGACCTCGGTTTTTCGTCTCATCCGAAAGACTAGCACTTGAAACCACCACCTAGGTTAGGAAAGGGGGGAGAAAATTGCTAACGCCCTGACCCAGGGTCGAACTCGCTTCCGAGCACAAGTGCGTTACCACTCGGCCACCCAGAATATCAGTTTCTCAAACATTTGTTACCTTCTCTTTCAGTTGGGTGGGACCAGGAATGGGGATGCTGTAGGTAGGATAGACGTGGGTATTGAGTTTCCCAAATAAGAGTATATTTGTAGCATTTGCTACTGTCATCTTATTCCCATGCCTATTCCTACGACATAACTCCTGTTTCAGCATACTTCTAGTCCTGCGCGGTTTTCAAATTGTAGTGCAGTCACCTCTTTCAGTTAAAAAGTGACAGGAAATCTGGTGAACATTTAACTATCTCGTCTCTACTGTTTGGCGGGAGAGGCAGAAGAAAACAAACATTGACTGATACTTGTCTTAACATCTCTTCAAGTTTAACTGCCATTGCTTGTGCAGGGAAAGCGGCAAGATCAGGATCTGGAACAACGGGAAAGGAATTCCTGTGGTGGAGCACAAGACAGAGAAGATGTATGTGCCTTCCATGATCTTTGGCCATCTTCTCACCTCCAGTAACTACGATGACAGTGAAAAGAAAACTACAGGTCAGTACAACAATCATGTTATGTAGTCATTCTAGTGGTGAAAGGACACCCTGGGGACTGGCTAAAAGTGTCCCTAATATGCAGGTGAACTTTCGTGACAGGTATATTTTATTGTGAGCATGTAATTGTGTATAGAAACCAAAAATCCCAGTTGTCCTTTCCTTGGATGTGTTCTGTCATCCAAGGTGCCTCCCCTCACAGGTACCTCTGTACACATAGTTCAGCTGATTATTTTATTTGGTGAGGGTTGTTTTTAGCACACAGAAAATCACCTGTGAACTGTGATGGCTTGCCATTAATTGCATGTAGTAAATGTTACAAGTACATCAGGTCTAGAGTGAGTGTCTGATTCTAAAACAAGACACTTTCATGCCAACATTCTTTCATTCAATAAAGAGAAAATGTTTTAGGCACCACACAGAAACAATGTTTGCCTATTTCAGTGAGAGGTGATGATGAGTACTGAAAGATGATATTCCCATTGCATTTCAGGTGGTCGCAATGGCTATGGTGCAAAGCTCTGCAACATTTTCAGCACCAAGTTTGTTGTGGAGACTTCCTGCAAGGAGTACAAGAAATGTTTCAAACAGGTACGTTGTTGCATCATGAGTTGTGTGGATATGGTAACATTTTCATTTGCTTGTCTTGAAATCGGAATGATCTCTAATGATCTGGAATTGAAGAAAAGTGGCTTAGTGGATAAGATATCGGCTTCCTATGTGAAAGGTTGCGGGATCGTGCAAAATCATGAATGAACGTGGGAGTTTCAGACCATGAACGAAGAAAAGTGCACATTGTTTCAGTGTGTTTTCTTTGTGATTTTTGCCTCTTTATGGTATAGTAGGTTCTGTAGTTTTGACTTCTGATTTTGCAGACGTGGTCTGACAACATGTCCAAGACCAAGGAACCCACCATTGCGGAAGCCAAGGAGCATGATTTCACTGCTGTCACTTATTGGCCCGATCTGGGCAAGTTTGGCATGACCCAGCTGGACAAAGATACCACGGCTCTCTTCACCCGCAGAGCCTATGATGTGGCCGCTTCCACCCGTGGTGTCAAGGTCTACCTCAACGGCAAGAGACTGCACGTGAGTCTACATTCAACAGTTATGTGTGTTTGCTACTGTAGCTGCATTTTACGTGCATGTCAGAGGTACATCACTTACAGGCAAGTTTCTCTTTTGTGCGAAAGAAATTGTCTGTAAGACAAAACACAAATCATCTGGAAGGTCTGCCAAGTTTATTTCTAGTAATTTTCAGATTTCTAAAAACAGGAACTTTTCTGTTTGTGTGATCCCTGATTTAAAGAAAGTTGTACTGCGTTCCAGGTGAAGAACTTCCGTGACTACATGGACCTGTACCTGAAGGACAAGACGGACGAGGCAGGCCAGCCTGTCAAGGTGGTGTACGAACAGGTCAACCCCCGCTGGGAAGTGGGCATCACCCTCAGCGACCGCGGATTCCAGCAAGTCAGCTTCGTCAACAGCATAGCCACCACCAAGGTGAGGCAACAGTGGGAGAATGCAGAACGTGGAAAAACACAACCAGCTTAGAATTGGTGGATCATATGGAGACTCCTGGGCCAGTGGTTAAAGAAGAAAATCCCTCAGTATATTTTGTTTGAGGAGCTGCCGGGATCACAGGTTGATCTGTCAAAGTGGCTATACCGTTTTGATTGGTGACTGTGAAGCGTGGGTGTATATGGCTATGCCAAAATTACAGCGATTTGATACACGTTCCATTGACCAGCCTACCAGAAGAAAAATAAAGATCTGAACGGGGGGAGAGTACTGACTTTCTTGCATAATCCGGCTATAGCCCCGTAAAAATAATGTTACATGTTGAAAGAATAGTGAACATTTTGAATTCAATCAGTGTAATTGCGAAGTTCACACGGAGCTAAATCTGGATACTACCACCATCCTTTTGCTATGGTGGCTTCAGAATAAAACTCAAATTTACATTCCTCACATGCACCAGTTTCTTCTGGTGTTATACTACGTATGTAGGCTATGTGTTACTTTGAATGTCTACAGCTTCTTTACACTAGCTGTGTCTTTGCAGGGTGGACGACATGTGGACTATGTGGCTGACCAGTGCGTCGCCAAACTCATTGAGATCATCAAGAAGAAGAACAAAGAAGGCATCAAGATCATGCCCTTTCAGGTGAGAACTGATTCTGTCATTCTTTTGAAAGTGGTGTTTTCATTTGCTTGATGGAGATTACTGCGAAATGTTTCTAGTTTTAAGACTTGCTTGAAAACCATGAATTTGATGAAAACACACTTGTATGCTGCTGCAGATAAAAGAAAACAAATGTGTAGCACCGTACTGTGTGGCAGCTGGCTTTCCCCAGGGACAAAGCAACCCACATTTCCATGAGGGCAACCTGACAGGATTAGATGACATTACCTTACCTTACTTACGTCAGTTGTGCTACATTTTGCGGCATGTTTTTTGCAACTAGACTGTTTGGATGTGTGCAGGTGCGAAATCACCTGTGGGTGTTTGTGAACTGCCTAATTGAGAACCCCACCTTTGACTCTCAAACCAAGGAGAACATGACCAAGCAGGCCAAGTCCTTTGGTTCCAAGTGCCAGCTCAGTGACAAGTTTGTCACCCAGGTAGGAGTTTATGCAGTGTGGGTTAGTGTGTGTCATGTTCTGAAAAATATTTCTCAGTGCTTAGATAACTCTCCCGGGTACAGATATATCCGTACCCACTCATATGTCTATCTGACCTGGTACGGATATGGGTCATTCTCAGAAATGGTGGTACAGTGAGAGTGAGAGGGGTGACACATTTGAAATCATGAAAAAGTAAATGAAAATTATTTCTACCACGACTTTTTTCATCTGAATCTATTCCTGAGACATTAAAGCATTGTTGTATGTCAATAAAAATGGTTTTTATACGTTGGTGTTGTTTATGTGTGCTTTTCAATTGCGAAGTTCGACCGTTTCCGGATCGCCGAAGCGTTACACGACTTTCGTGATCAACAATATGTTCAGTCTCATGGCTAAATGCAAACATGCAAACACCAACAAATTACTGCAATCAACAGTCAGGACTTCAGTATTGGACGTAGCAACACATCTTTGCAAAAACTCACGCTGAATTTGAAGTTAGGGGCTTCGAACAAAAAATGTTGAATGTCGTAACGCATCGTTTCCAGACTCGACGCCCGAACATCGGACAGCAATGTGCTCCATGGCTTTGCCACATCACGGCTATTTTTAGCTCTTTGGCGCGCAGGAAGTTCGAACAAGAAAATAGTCCTTTGAATCACAGCCAAATATTCACAGAAAACACCAGAATCATATCATTTGCTGAAACTCATGGCGTCGTTTCCTGACCTACGTCACGACTGAAGATGGTTTTTACTAAATTGTCGAGCCTGCAAAGCTTTGTCACAAACTTACACACCGCGGTTGGCGACAATGTAGCGTCGGAAAGATATCGAGTGCAACAGTTTCTCAACGCGCGAAGTTTAGCGGCAACAAAGTAGCCAAGAAGTTCTCGTATCTTCTGATCGTCGATGTTACGACATTCAACAAGTACTTAAAATGGGTAATCTGAACGCAACAGGAACTTTCAACAAATACAGCAAACTCTGACGAATTGTGTTTTGTGTAGTTATTTTGGGTCAGACGGGTTTTGCCGGCAAGAAAGGCCAAACAGTGCAGATTCATGTCTGTCGCACAGGAACTGAAAGTGGTTCAAGCATTTCGTTTCTGTGTTACGACATTCACCTTAGTCAGTTCCAAATGTCATTTTTTTACCAATATTAGTTGAAGTCCTTACCTTTCATAACTAGAATGTGTTGGGTAGAACACAAAAATACTGCAGAACTGATAAAAAATGCACAAAGGATTGAAGGCTTAGGTGGTTTAAAGTTGGAATTTGGTTTCCATGTTACAACATTCATCACGTAAATACAACACTTTAAAACGTCTCTTATTCAGCAACCAATTACTCTTTTTGTCTAATTTTTGCATTATTATGTATAGCAAACAATAGACTTCATAGTAAAAACAATTATTTTGTATTTCTTGACACTTTATTTTTTACTTTGTATGTAACACTTTGTACCACCATTTCTGAGAATGACCCATATATCCGTACACACAGTCACTTCCTGTAACGTCGATCTAACGCCTGCATTCCATCGTGTTGATTCACATTTTCTACACAGTTACTACAATTCTGAGTGACCGGCTGCAGCACAGCTGGTCTCGGCTATAAAAAAAAACTTGGTCAACATAGGTGGGGTAGAAAGTGATAAGGGGAAGTGTGCTCTATGGAAACATTACTGATAATCAGAAAGTCACTGGGGTAGTTAATCGGTGAAGCTTTTGTTGACCATTTTACTCATGTCAAAGGGCATATAATCAACCAATAGGGAAATACCTGTTTACTATGTTCAGTGTTGAAACATGATCTGTTTTCACATGTTGGCGGTTTAACACATTATCTCACACCAACAGGTGACCAAAAGCGGCATTGTGGAGAGCGTACTGAGCTGGATGAAGTTCAAGGCCCAGGCCCAGCTGAACAAAAAGTGCCACGCTTCCAAACATTCCAAGCTGAAGGGTATCCCGAAGCTGGATGATGCCAACGATGCTGGCACCAAGAACTCTGAAAAGTGCACCCTCATTCTTACTGAGGGAGACTCAGCCAAGGCGCTGGCTGTGGCAGGGTTGGGAGTCGTGGGCAGGGACAACTATGGTGTCTTCCCCCTCAGGGGCAAGCTGCTCAACGTCCGCGACGCCACGCACAAACAGGTGGGTTGGCTCGTTTCATTTGGAACTGTAAATGAATGCATGAAAAGATGAGGCTGAGGTGTGCTATCACAGTTAAAATATTTTTAGGGGATGGCCCTGAAATCCTTCTTTAGGAAAGAAAACTACAAATACCATTAACTTTTTATAAAAAAAAACAATGGGGGGAAAAACTTTAGGTCGACATTAGTTAGTCTTGCTTAGTATCTACCAGTACTTGATATTAGGGTTTAGACACTGGTAAGTAGCAGTTATAAGAGACAACAGCGTTTTCAAAGTACATTGATGGATTCCTCCCATGTGTGCAACCTTTGCAGACCTCAACTGAGCAATCACTGCATAACTATTTCCTGAACATTGTTTTGTTCTGAACATACTTGATGTTACTAGTTTGACCAGAAAGGCATTTGGCTATTTTTCTCTCATGCCAACCAATGGTTTCCACACAGATCATGGACAACGCCGAGATCAACAACATCATCAAGATCCTGGGACTGCACTTCAAGGAGAGCTACGACTCGGCAGAAAAGCTGCGCAGCCTGCGATACGGCCGCCTGATGATCATGACCGATCAGGATCAGGACGGCTCCCACATCAAGGGGCTGCTGGTCAACTTTGTCCATCACTTCTGGCCCAACCTGCTGCGCCACAACTTTGTGGAGGAGTTCATCACGCCCATTGTGAAGGTACACTGATGGAAGCCACTTTGACTGGAATACCCAGGGCTCCCTCTTTACTGTCAATTTGACCATTTCTGAAACATGTAAATAAATTTTAAAAATGCATCAGATTGTACATGTCCAAAGTCCTAGAATTTCAGTGTGAAGGGATGGATGTTGCTAAGTCTGAAGATGAAATTGTGGCAATTTGAAAATGAGGTGTTCTGAACCTATGATGGTATCTGTGGCTTGGTAAACAAAATTCAGGCAGTTTTCACGTCCCACATTCCCACTATAGAGTAAAGAGCGGGCATGCTGTATGTGTGTTTGAGTATGTGTGTGCACATGCACCCGGTGCATGAGTGTGTGGTGAGTAAGCTTATATTTGTCTTTGTGTGTGTGGTGAGTAAGCTTATATTTGTGTCTTTGTGTGTGGTGAGTAAGCTTATATTTGTGTGTGTAGTGAGTAAGCTTATATGTGTGTGTGTAGTGAGTAAGCTTATATTTGTGTCTGTGGTGAGTAAGCTTATATTTGTGTCTTTGTGTGTGTAGTGAGTAAGCTTATATGTGTGTCTTTGTGTGTGGTGAGTAAGCTTATATTTGTGTGTGTAGTGAGTAACCTTATATTTGTGTGTGTAGTGAGTAAGCTTATATTTGTGTCTTTGTGTGTGTAGTGAGTAACCTTATATTTGTGTCTTTGTGTGTGTAGTGAGTAAGCTTATATTTGTGTCTTTGTGTGTGTAGTGAGTAACCTTATATTTGTGTCTTTGTGTGTGTAGTGAGTAACCTTATATTTGTGTCTTTGTGTGTGTAGTGAGTAAGCTTATATTTGTGTGTAGTGAGTAAGCTTATATTTGTGTCTGTGGTGAGTAAGCTTATATTTGTGTCTTTGTGTGTGTAGTGAGTAAGCTTATATTTGTGTCTTTGTGTGTGTAGTGAGTAAGCTTATATTTGTGTCTTTGTGTGTGTAGTAAGCTTATATTTGTGTCTTTGTGTGTGTGGTGAGTAAGCTTATATTTGTCTTTGTGTGTGTAGTGAGTAAGCTTATATTTGTGTCTTTGTGTGTGTAGTAAGCTTATATTTGTGTCTTTGTGTGTGTGGTGAGTAAGCTTATATTTGTGTCTTTGTGTGTGTGGTGAGTAAGCTTATATTTGTGTGTGTAGTGAGTAAGCTTATATTTGTGTCTTTGTGTGTGCAGGTTTTCAAGGGAAAAGTGGACCATGCTTTCTACAGTCTGCCTGAGTTTGAAGAGTGGAAGACAAACACTGAAAACTGGCACACTTGGAGAGTCAAGTACTACAAAGGTCTTTTTTTGTTGTTGCATTCTTGGTTTTAGTTGTCTAGATTTTTTCAGATGGATCTCAGGTTTTGTACAGGTTATTATTAACCTTATGGTTAACACTTCTGGGTTGAGGAGTTTAAACTTACTTTTCTGCTTGATAACTTAAAAGGAAGCGTTTGGTGCTTTGAACAGTACTCAAAGGAAAGAGACACGTGTCTTAGTAACCAAATCGTCCCTATTGGCATGGGTTCAAATCCTGGGTTAGGC
Source organism: Littorina saxatilis (assembly GCF_037325665.1). Classification (NCBI taxonomy): domain Eukaryota; kingdom Metazoa; phylum Mollusca; class Gastropoda; order Littorinimorpha; family Littorinidae; genus Littorina; species Littorina saxatilis. Next base: position 99,410,401 of record NC_090246.1, read on the forward strand.
AAGGGATATAGTTCCAAGATTCAATTTTGTGCAGACTCTCCTTGATGTCCTATCACCCCTGTATGCATGCATGGACATGATAAATATCCCATATTCATAGCAAAAATTTCATGGTTTGGAAAACTTGAAAACACACATGCAGCAAAAAGACATACAAAAAAATGGGTAGGGCTGTACTGTATGGCAACTCTCTTTCCCCAGAGAAAATGCAACACGAGTTTCCATGAGGGTAACAGCACAGGACTATATGGTATAACATCACATCACATTGCATATGCATAGTTTGCTCTATTTAGCAAAAGTGGGATTTTGAGATAAAAGAGCAGTGAAGTAACAAACTTGTGGCAACTGCTTGTGCAGGTTTGGGTACCTCCACATCGAAGGAGGCTAAAGAATACTTCTCAGACATGAACCGTCATCGCATTCCATTCCGCTATGCTGGCACCGAGGATGACGCTTCCATCAACCTGGCCTTCAGCAAGAAGAAGATTGAGGAACGAAAGGAGTGGCTCAGCAACTTCATGGAAGAGCGCAAGCGCCGCGCAGAGATGGGGCTGCCAGAGGTAAAAACAAACCCGAGGTCTTTTTTTGACAAATGCAGGTTAAAATGAATGTATTTAAGATTTGGACATTTATTTCTGGATTGCAGCCCTGGAAGGAAGATTAAACTTACCCTGGGAAAGGAGATCATACTTGTGCAAAATAGAATGCATTCACTGTGTGGAAGAAATAGCCGTGTAGTGTGTTATTTTCTTTTAGACTGCTAATGGTAAGTACTGTTACTGACTTTGGTCAGAGTTTGAGCTTCTATTTTTCTTGTTATTTAAATGCATTTATGCTTTATGTTAGTTCTTTCTGAGCACAGCCTTGTGGTCAAATAGTCTTTTTATTTTTGTACACCCTTGCATCTCTAAGCATTCACATTTTTCTTGTTTGACAGCTGTACCTGTACACCAAAGACACCAGACACGTCACGTACAACGAGTTCATCAACCGGGAGCTGATCCTCTTCAGCAACATGGACAACACGCGCTCCATCCCCTCTCTGATGGACGGCCTCAAACCTGGTCAGCGCAAGGTGCTCTTCACCTGCATCAAGCGCAACCTGACCACCAAGGAACTCAAGGTTGCTCAGCTGGCCGGTTCTGTGGCAGAAATGTCTGCCTACCACCACGGTGAGGTAAGTTGAAGTGGCTATTATGGCAGACTTTTTTTTTTCCAAAGTGGTATTTCTTTTTAAGTAAGAATGCTGGCTCTTCCCACAGCCACCATGGTGAGGTGAGTTGGCATAGATTTTGGATGGGTTGTAAAATTAAAGGGAAAAAAGGAAACCTTAGATGAGGTGATGCTTGAAAGTTGTTAGGCTGGAAGGAAAGGGTATTCTGGCAGCTGATTTTTTTTTTAAATGCATGGGGTCATATAGTATTACTTTCTGTGTGGTGATCTGCATTTTGCTGCAAAAACTATGCCATAGCTGAAGAAATCATGTACACAGGAAAGTTGTACTTACGGGGGCTAGAGATTGAAAGTCCATAACAAAACACGGTGAAGTTACAAAAATAAAATATTTGTACAAAAGTTTGCAGTTGGTGCTACTTCTGAAAATGCCCACTGGTTCTCAGACAAGCACCAATGTCAAGGCCTTCATTTTTAAGTTTACATAGTTGAAAACCCCAAATCATTTCCATAGAAACAAAATTTGGCTTTCACCGGCAGCTGCCTGAGCTGTGAAAACGTTGACTGAGGTCAATAAATAAATTTCATAATGTTTTGTTCAGCAATCCTTGATGAGCACCATCATCAACCTGGCCCAGACCTTTGTAGGCTCCAACAACCTCAACATGCTGCAGCCCCTGGGTCAGTTCGGCACCAGGCTTCACGGGGGCAAGGACGCTGCCAGCCCCCGTTACATCTTCACCATGCTCAGGTATGTGTGTGCTGCATTGTAATATGGGTGTATGTCCATGTCGCGCTTGTGTGTATTTTGCCATGGTATGTAGTGCATCATGACGAGTAATAGCAATTCAGGAGCGGACAACTTGATTTGAGCTTAAATGCTAAAGGGATCGAGTTAAAAGCATACAAAATAGGTTGCTGTGCTGATTTTAGCATTTGAAAGTAAGGCTGACTGGACCACGGCCTTTTCAGTTTTTTCATTTTCCAGCAGTTGCACCCATGTCAGATAAAGTAGAGGGACTCACCTTGATTCTGAAGGTGTTGTTGGATTTGAAGGATTTAACCTGAAATCACACAGCTTTTTTCTTCTTTTAACAAAAATGTATTTAGCAAGTGCATAACACGGCCATGACTTTAAACGCTGTACTCGCTTGTTGCAGTCCCCTGGCTCGCCACATCATCAACGCCAAGGATGACGCCTTGTTGCGACACCTGTACGACGACAACCAAAAGATCGAGCCCGAGTGGTATTGCCCCATCCTCCCCATGGTTCTCATCAACGGCGCTGACGGCATCGGCACGGGCTGGAGCACCAAGATCCCCAACTACGACATCCGAGAGGTGGTGGCCAACCTCAGGCGAATGCTGGATGGCCTGGATCCTCTGCCCATGGTGAGATTTGGTTGGGGGAATCTTTATGTGGAGAGGCTAATGGATAGGCTTTTAATCACACAAAAAACGGTGAAGTAGACTGGTGCAAGGCTAAAACACAGTGACATCTCTGTAAGGGTCGTATAATTATTGGCTGAACATTTCTTTGAAATACAGTATGTCACAATTTTTGCTGTTTTCACGAGTAAGATGGGAGGGGTGAGAGAATATCTTGTATGTATTTGTAACCCCGGAATAAAAGTAAGTAAAGAGGTCTCATCCCAGGATCTGACAGTACAGTTCATCTTCATGACGCAAGGTTTCATCTGGGATTCGTTTAGCACTTGATGATTCTCTCAATATGGATTAGCTTGTTCAGCCGTTTCATAGGTTCAGGCTTGGATGAAATTGAGCAGTAGACTCTTGGAATATAATAAAATGCGCTTTGTTAATTGTCCTTTGTTTTTGCCTTGTGTGCCCACAGATGCCCGCTTACAAGAACTTCCGCGGTGTCATTGAGGAACTTGGTGAGAACAAGTACGTGAACAGCGGAGAGGTGGCCGTCATTGATGACACCACCATCGAAATCACAGAACTCCCAATCCGTACCTGGACCCAGAGCTACAAGGAGGAGGTGCTTGAACCCATGCTGCAAGGAACAGAGAAAACCCAACCCATGATCACGTTAGTGCTGCTGTCTTTCACTGTATCACTGTGGCGGGGATATAGCTCAGTCGGTAGCGCGCTGGATTTGTATTCAGTTGGCCGCTGTCAGCGTGAGTTCGATCCCAGGTTCGGCGAAAATTTATTTCACAGAGTCAACTTTGTGTGCAGACTCTCTTCGGTGTCCGAACCTCCCCCCGTGTACACTACATTGGGTGTGCACGTTAAAGATCCCACGATTGACAAAAGGGTCTTTCCTGGCAAAATTGCTTAGGCACAGTTAATAATTGTCTACCTATACCCGTGTGACTTGGAATAATAGGCCATGAAAGGTAAATATGCGCCGAAATGGCTGCAATCTACTGACCGTATAAAATTTCATCTCACACGGCATCACTGCAGAGCGCCTAGAACTGTACCCACGGAATATGCGCGATATAAGACTCATTGATTGATTGATCTGTCTGAATATGTGAGGTTGGAAAGAAATTTCATTTCTTTGGCAGCTTACATTGTTTTCGTTTTCAAGTATTACGGGACTGTTGATATTTGTGAGATAACTCCATTATTCTGCTTCATAGTTAATCATCTCTTATAAGACATGAGAAGTCTTACGGTTGGTACTGTTGCTTAAAATATCAGAATATTCAATTGAAGAATCTTTGCACCAAAAATGGACAGCTGGAGAGTGACACAACCGTCGAACGCTGAAGAAAAAGGAAAGCTAGAATTTGGAGAGGCAATAATGTAACATGTCAGTCACAAGGGAACGCTCTGATTGAAGACGAAAAACCGAGGTCCCTTCGTGTACACTACATTGGGGTGTGCACGTTAAAGATCCCACGATTGACAAAAGGGTCTTTCCTGGCAAAATTGTATAGGCATAGATAAAAATGTCCACCAAAATACCCGTGTGACTTGGAATAATAGGCCGTGAAAAGTAGGATATGCGCCGAAATGGCTGCGATCTGCTGGCCGATGTGAATGCGTGATGTATTGTGTAAAAAAATCCATCTCGCACGGCATAAATAAATCCCTGCGCCTTGAATATGTGCGCGATATAAATTGCATAAAAATAAAAATTAAAAATAAAAATAAATCCCTGCGCTTAGAACTGTACCCACGGAATACACGCGATATAAGCCTCATATTGATTGATTGATTGATTGAAACAAAAGTCATTTTTTGCAGGGACTATAAGGAGTACCACACAGACACCACAGTCAAGTTCATTGTGAAGATGTCTCCCGACAAGCTGGCCCAAGCAGAGATGACTGGCCTGCACAAGGTGTTCAAGCTGCAGTCCAACATCTCTCCCAACATGGTCAGTGAGCCCTCCATCAATCTTGAACATATCTGGTTTATTTGTTGGTCTGATGGTATTGCTATCCAATTCTTTGTTTAAACTCTCTGTGCATTGGATAAAGTCAGATGGGGGGGGGGGGGGGGGGGGGGGTCGTGGCTAGAAACAGCAGCATGCTTTCGAAACGGTGGTGGTGGTGGTGTGTTGTTGTTTTATGGGAGCATTACAGATTACAGATATGCCTCTAATTTGACCTAAAATAATTTTCTGGTGTATACCATTTAGAACAAAGAAAGGTTTGTTTTTGCTTCAACTAGCAGTAGTAGCTTGTTGTAAAATAGAGGTATTTGCTTCATTCAGGTTCTGTTCGACAACAACGGCTGCATCAAGAAGTACAACCGTGTGGAGGACATTATCCGGGAGTTCTTTGATGTCCGTGTGGACTACTACGAGCGCCGAAAGCAGTACCTTGAGGGCATGCTGAGCTCTGAGTCCCTCAAACTGGACAACATTGCTCGCTTCATTCTGGAGAAGATTGAGGGCAAGGTTGTCATCGGTGAGTGAGATCATTTCAAGTGGTACAGAGTGGTAGGTGACTTTGTTGGGCAGGGAAACCGCTTTCATCAAGTTTTATTAAACCGGATCGCCAAGTACACATCAAGGCATGCCACACAATTTGGCAGAAATTTGCCATAGTGAACAAAATCCTAAAGCTTTGATTTTGAATAAATATTCCATGAGAAGACAAGGGGGAAAAGCGTACAAAAGTCAAATCAAACGTTTTAAGGGAAAACCTGTTTCAGGGCAGCGCTCATGCCTGACATCACATGTTGAGCTTTTCTTCAGATTGTAAGTGTTAAAGTGTATGTTGTACTCTACAGTGTATGCTGAATTATCTGTGTGTTTTGACAGAGAACAAACCAAAGCGTGAAATCATCCAGACACTGGTGAGGCGAGGCTATGACTCGGACCCCGTCAAGGCCTGGAAGGAAGCTCAGAGCAAGGACAAGGTATTCTTAAAACCCTCTGTGTTTGGCGCTTTGTGTGTGTGTGTTTATCTCATGTGTCTGATTAGGTATCATCTTTACCCTCAAATAGCATTGTAAGGTTCCTATTGCTTCTGTTAGTGGCAAGTGATTGCTCAGTTGTTGTTCATTTTGGAAGAAACGTGCATGCCTGTTATAACTACTACACCTCAGCAGCAATTGTTCTGTCTGAAAATTAAACCTATTGGCAAATCAAAGCCTGTTTGTATGAAGCTGAACATGACGTTATTCATCAGTGGAGGGTTGTCAGTAAATGATTTTATGATTATGAGACAGTAGTTGAAGAAACTGGTTGACAGTGGCTTATTGTTCCGAGTGTTGACGGAGGTTATGATAGTGGAGTGTTGTACAGAACACTGGAGAGGAGGAGGAGGAGGACGACAACGCCAGCACTGCCTCCGACTCAGCAGGGGGTCCAGACTTCAACTACATCCTCAACCTGCCCATGTGGAGCTTGACCAAGGAACGCAAGGAGGAGCTCCTCAAGCAGGGAAAGTCCAAGGTCAGTGTCTTGGTTGAAAAGGTTGAAGACTCTTTGGGGGAGAGGTAGCTAGGTCTGTTGAGTTATGATATTTTTCAATCTCGCTCTCAGTCCATTTAGTTCACCTCTTTAAACTGACTATGACAGGTTTAATTTTGAACAAAAAACACTCAAGGTTTATGTCTTGCGGCCTAAAATGGCTTGAAACGGAAATCAGTTGCATGTCATTTTTGGATTTTCAAAGTTCAAGTGATCATGCTTAAGATCTTATGCTTAATTCAGATCCCCAGATTGCATGATTTTGCATTTTTTCAAATTTAAAGTGTGTGTGTGGGGGGGGGGAGGAGTAGGTGTGTGCTTTCAGGCTTTTGCTTTTACAATTTGCATGATCTCCTGCCTGCCTTTTGGTAAAAGACATTGGCTCAGACCGTTGCAAAGCTTGTCTCTCCGTTAATTTTCATGTTTTATAATTGTGCTGTAGCCTTTGTTGTGTGTTTTGCACAGAGAGAAGAGTTGCAAGCGCTGCGCTGCAAGACCTCCAATGAGCTGTGGAAGGATGACCTGGATCAGTTCTCCATCATGCTGGACGTGAGGCTCATTATTGTCTGTCATTCCACTGCACTGTGTCTGTCCTTTCAAGTCATAAGCCTGCTTTTATGAGGAGATCCTTGTCAATCTGATCCTAGATGCAAATGTTTTTTAAAACTGTGATGGTGAATATCATCATTTTGTCAGCTACAATTGTCCATTAGATGAAAATGTGTCATGGCACATCAGCATTAAAAATATGTACAAAGAAAGGTTTATATGAGATTCTTTCAAGCTCTACATATTATTGAAACAGGGATCGCGCTAGCTTTTTAAAAAACGCGTAAGTCATACGCAACGAAACGAAAAAAACGCGTCACGGACCAATATTTTTGCGTACTACGAAAACACGTACAGACACAAACAAAACACGCACGAAAGACTTAAAGACACTCCTTACCTAAATACGGCGAGTTTTCCTGTCGAACTCCGCGCACGCCTGTCGAATAACACCCCTGCTGTCTCCAACCTTCGGGCCTTGCGAGTTTGTTTCCCGCTCTAATACGACTAGACACACTTTCCGCCTTTTGGAAGCGCGAGATGGGAGAGCAGCTAATGTCTGTTTCATTATCCGACAAGACATTATCTGGTAATACCCTCGTTACGTTCGTTTGCGATACTTCGATGCAAAAAGAAACGGACTTTAGTTTTGACGCGCAGATTTCATGTGTGTCGTCACTTCTCGAGCCCTATAGTCAGTTTCAGGATCGGGTGATTATTAAGTCAGAGCAAAAGCGCTGCGTGAAGACAAGAAAAAGTTACAATATTTTTGCGTATGGCTTACGCGGCGCGGCAAAAAAAACCGCGTCAGCGACTTATAAAATGCGTCAAATACGCAAAAATCGTGTGTAAACGCGATCCCTGTTGAAACTGCGACAAAGAAGAGGCAGCTCATCTAGATAGTGAAACAGGCATTTCAATTTCACCTTAGATTATGTGTCTGGTACCAGTTTATCTTTTAAAGTTTCTCATCACAATGGGGACTGAAGTTTCATATGACAGACATACACTTTTTAACTGCGTTTTTAAAGATCTTCAGGTAACCAGGTTGTACGACTTTGCGTCTTGTTGACTCACATGCGAAGCAAAAGTGAGTCTATGTACTCACCCGAGTCGTCCGTCCGGACGTCCGTCCGTCCGGAAAACTTTAACGTTGGATATTTCTTGGACACTATTCAGTCTATCAGTACCAAATTTGGCAAGATGGTGTATGATGACAAGGCCCCAAAAAACATACATAGCATCTTGACCTTGCTTCAAGGTCAAGGTCGCAGGGGCCATAAATGTTGCCTAAAAAACAGCTATTTTTCACATTTTTCCCATTTTCTCTGAAGTTTTTGAGATTCAATACCTCACCTATATATGATATATAGGGCAAAGTAAGCCCCATCTTTTGATACCAGTTTGGTTTACCTTGCTTCAAGGTCAAGGTCACAGGAGCTCTTCAAAGTTGGATTGTATACATATTTTGAAGTGACCTTGACCCTGAACTATGGAAGATAACTGTTTCAAACTTAAAAATTATGTGGGGCACATGTTATGTTTTCATCATGAGACACATTTGGTCACATATGATCAAGGTCAAGGTCACTTTGACCCTTATAAAATGTGACCAAAATAAGGTAGTGAACCACTAAAAGTGACCATATCTCATGGTAGAAAGAGCCAATAAGCACCATTGTACTTCCTATGTCTTGAATTAACAGCTTTGTGTTGCATGACCTTGGATGACCTTGACCTTGGGTCAAGGTCACATGTATTTTGGTAGGAAAAATGTGTAAAGCATGTGAGTCGTATGGGCTTTGCCCTTCTTGTTTTTAATTGGGGGGGGGGGGTGCTGTTGAGCATTGCAGGGTTTCATTTATTAGTGCGCCCTGCGCCATTGGCGCATTAAATCTGAAAATGTCCCATCACAATTCCCTTCAGTGTGTCAAAGGGCGCATTGAGATTACGTATCACTGCGCCACCAAATGTACACTTTACATCGGATTACACACACACATACACACATACAGAGATAACACAATATAGCGTCTAATTCTGAGATGGCACCATATTGCACCATTTTGCATCTTTGGTCAAAACGCGTACAGGCCTCTTTGGCGCTTCTTGCCTTCGACTATGTCCCATCCGAATCTGGTTGAGGGGGACAAAATAATGTCCCATTGCCTTTTTCTCCCAGGCTAAACCCTGGCATTGTCTTGGTGAAAAATGCGGTGAGGTCAGTTTCGGTCTCTGAGTTCGACAGATTGACTCAATGTAGTAATTTTGCTAAACGCAACTTGTTTTATTTTTATGATTTCCTGATTTTGTGCTTCTTCTTCTTGTTCCTGGGCTTGAGTTCCCAGGGTCCTCCCTTTTTGGGGATGAGAATTTTGTGTGTATGGCCGTTTGTTATACCCTGCCACATGGGCAGCCATACTCCGACTTCGAGTGATTAAGAGAATATTTATGAATACAGATAGATTACAGGGCTTGAAGGCAGAAAACAGTGCAGATAACCAGCAAGACAAGAGACGGAAGATGAGAAACAAAAAGAGACGATAGACAGTGGGAACATGGTTGCCCTGTGTTGCCAGCCAGGGGGTAGCCTATTTCAATCCGCGGGCTACCCTCGCGGTACTGATTTTGTGCTTGATGCAAATACAAACTTTCTGATATTAATACTACAGGAGATAGAGGAGAAGGAGCGTGCAGACGACAAGGGGGAGCCAGTGGCGTTGAAGGTGGGCAAACTGGGCAAGGTGGGCAAAGTGAAGTCCAAGAAAGCCGCAATTGACACCATGCCCTCCCCCATGGGCCGCAGGGTGGCGCCTCGCATCGACAGCGCCATGAAGATGAAGGCAGAGAAGGCCTTGGCAGCCAAGAACACCAAAGCAAACAAGGTGGGTGCTGGCTTCAGCATGCTTGATTGTCTTTGCTGTGTATAGAGTGTAGCATACAGTGTTGTGAGTTTATAAAGAGCTCTAACAGCTGAAATCTGAAGATTTTAAAATTGAGAGAATAAAGGTGGGTGCTGATTTCAGCATGTGTGATGTTCAGTGCTGTCATGCGCTTTTTACCAGTTTAATTAGTATGTGTATAGCCGTAACGATCGTTAACACCTGAGCTCTCAGGGATTTTTAATTTGAGTGGATCGACCTACTTCAATTGAGGTAATGCAGAAGACCAAGAATAATGTGGGCATAAAAGATTGCATGATGCAAATAATATATCCCATGAGCTGCTTCTTTGTCTCTGTAACACCACTATGGGTATATATGTTGTATTTTTCGGCTTTATTAAATACATGATGGGCTCAAAAAAATACATCATAGTACCGATTCCGGTTTGGCCGAGGAACTATAGTTCTGCCGACCCTTGACCCTGCACCGAACATGTTTCTGTGGATTGAAGAGCATTGCTCACATGGCTAAACAAAAGAAAACACAACATTCACAGAAGACAAAACCATGATACGTATCTGAGGTATGCGATTCAATAAACAAAGCGTTTATCTTTACACTTTGGGTGCAGGTCGAGTCAAAAAAGAACAAAAGCGAAGAATCAACTGATAGTGATAGTGACAGCAAACGAACCTCGCTGTTCTGATTGGAGGTAAAGCAAGAGTAACCTCCCTTCCACGAACACTGCACCACTGATCTAAAAATGCACACTGATCTTAAAAAAATAAAAAAATAAAAAAAATGGCACGTTGCACTGACACAAGGTGAATCAATGAAACACTATGCAAGACTGAAAATTAAGTGAAAACAACTCTTAACTGCACAGCGGGTCGAGTTCTCCAAGCACAGTTTCATCTAACCTTACGAAACACAAAGTTCAGTTTGAACAGAAGCACGGTGATCGACAGACAAAACCATAATTACAAGGTAAATTACCTTTTCTTGTGTAGCGAACAGCGTCTGCAGTTAAAATGCACTCACACAAATGTCAACAGCACTGATTCTAACTCTACATTGCAACCTTTGGTAAATTCAGCGACACTCAATTAAACAATGATTGTACCATGTAAACAAACAACATGGTGCAAACATTCAGTCATGATTCACCCATCAATAGCAACAGCCTCAGTGCAGAACTCAAGAAGTCTGCAGCAAGCACTTCCATTCCTTTTTTCTTTAAAAGGCCCAATATCCAACTACAGCATCAACATCAATATCTTTCCCACACAAGCAAGCTCGATCCACAGCTACAGTCACCAGCACACAGAGTAATATAATTCAACAAAGATTCCCCAACCCTTCCAAAAGGTGTGTGTGTGTGCAAGCTATTTCTGAGTGTTCAATGGCACGGGCATTGTCGGTGTTGCCCAAAGGCAAAGGGGAAGAACCCTATCATCACTGACCGATTACCTTGAAGCTTGATTAGACTTTAGATCTGCAGCCAGAATACTGAGACTATATACCATCAAAATCAAATGAGTTGTTTCAGACCTTTTTAATTTGACATCCAACCTAAGCAATTCACTCGCACACACGCGCGTGTGTGAGTGTGTTTGCGTACGGGTGGGTGTCTGTGTGTTCAACAAACAAAGATTCACTGCGTTTACCTTTTTCGCTGACCCGTTCGCTTCGTCATCCACCACAGGCTGTTTTATCCATTTTTCGAGCATGTCCAACTGTTTTGCTTTACACTGTAGTAAGTTCATGGTTATATGAAGGTATCCAAGAGCTCAGCAAACGTGTATTTCATCCTGATGGAGTAAAATCAGTCCAAACAGCATTCAATACGCAGTTTCAAGGAGCGGCCATGATACCAGACCTGTTTACCCTCCCGGATTGTCCGGAATTATTACGGATTTGGGGTCTAAATTACGGTATTACGGAAATCTACCGGAAATTTCGGTCGAGAGAACCTTTTCCGTGCGCGAAAATTCGAAGTCGAAATTGTGGTAGTCACCAGGACTGTGATTTCAAGGCTGACCGGAACAGCCTTGTCTGCAGCAAGATATTTGTCGGATTCTGCGCGGTTTTGCGATCGACATTGGTCCGAAGTGTATGTTAGGCCGATCTCTGTGGAGATGAAACGCCTACCAAAAAAGCGAAAGTTGTACAGAAATATCGGCAAAACTAACAAGTCGAGTGGCGGTGTCTGGCGAAGGCTAAGAAGAGCGAATCACAAGCATGTTGGTGATCGAATTGAGATCAGTGCAACAACAAAGCTAGTCAGTCACGTCGCGGCACGTGTCCCGAGGTTAGACGCAGCATTAGTTTTAACAAAATGCAGTACACAAATGAACATGGAAACAACAAAAACACCAAATTATGTTTGGCAAAACATGAGTCTGCTTCGCATCGAGTTTATTTGACCTAGATCTCTACTTCGACAGTATCTCTCAGACCTGCGAACCGATCTCTCGCTACGGTCAGTCGCGCCAGAGACATGGTCGCGCTCATCAGTGACTTGCGCTGTTGCCGAAATTCAAGTCTTTCTGAGTCTAAAACTGATCTCCATTAATATTTCTACTACGTTCTTACCAGTTCCATTTAACTTTGCATACCATGCTAATAACTCAGTAAAAAACTTTATACCATCAAGCTTATACCTCTATGTGGCATAGCCCGGTTAGTGTGCTATCTCCTATAGCCCGGGCGTTTCCCGCCACTGGGATGGGCGCCTCTAACAGCCCATAGCCCGGTGACTCATAGCGGTATTCCCCTGATCACGAAAGTCGTGTAACGCTTCGGCGATCCGGAAACGGCCGAACTTCGCAATTGAAAAGCACACAAAAACAACACCAACGTATAGAAACCATTTTTATTGACATACAACAATGCTTTAATGTCTCAGGAATAGATTCAGATAAACAAAGTCGTGGTAGAAATAATTTTAATTTACTTTTTCATGATTTCAAATGTGTCACCCCTACTCACTCTCACTGGACCACCATTTCTGAGAATGACCCATATATCTTTTTTGGTGTGAAATAGGCACTATTTGAAAGTAGAGACTGACATCAGGTAAACTTATATAGTTAGTGCATGCAACCAAAAACAAGACGTGCTTGTTTTGTCGTTGGACAGCTTGCCTTTCATCAAAAACCATATCGTAGCATTTGCGACGACTGCATTGGTTCACCATTAAACTCATTTGCAGTTGAAGAAAGAGAAGCTACAGTTCGGTGACGATGGGTTTGAGGCCATGGACGGAGAGTCACAGAGCGTGAAAGATGACGGCGATGCTGAGCCTCCGTCTCTCGCTCAGCGACTCAACCTCAACTCAGAGGGTGTTGCCAAGATCAAGAAACCTCGCAAGCCTGCAGGAACAGGGGCAGGCAGAGGTCGCGGTGCTAAAGGTGAGGAGTGCTGTGGTTCTTCCTTGGATGTGTGGATGATGATGCAGTTTAGAATAGAATCTAGTATTGGCTTTTCTTATGACTTAAAGTAGTGCTGACGGGCGCAGTGGCTTGGTGGTAAGACGTCGGCCTCCTAATTGGGAGATCGTGAGTTTGAATCCCGGTCACTGCCGCCTGGTGGGAGTGGAGATTTTTCCGATCTCCCAGGTCAACTTATGTGCAGACCTGCTAGTGACTTTAACCCCCTTCGTGTGTACACGCAAGCGCAAGACCAAGTGCGCACGGAAAAGATCCTGTAATCCATGTCAGAGTTTGGTGGGTTATAGAAACACGAAAATACCCAGCATGCCTCCCCCGAAATTGGCGTATGCTGCCAGAATGGCGGGGTAAAAACGGTCATACACGTAAAAATCCACTCGTGCTAAAAACATGAGTGAACGTGGGAGTTTTAGCCCATTAACGAAGAAGAAGAAGAAAGTAGTGCTGCTGCTTGCAGCTATCCAGACAATTGCTAAACAGGGGAGAGGGTAAAGTACAGGACAAACGGTGACAGAAATGTTGCAGTCGGGGTGTGTTGGTGAAGAAGAGGAATAGTCACAAGAACTTGTGAAATTTTGAATCAGTAAGGTCTTGCACAGGTTTTGGTGGCCATGCATTGTATGAGATGAGGTGTGTACGTCTTTGTGCGGCATTTATCTGATTTAAGAAAACAGTGTGAAAGACGTCAATACTAGGGATTATATTTTTAAAGAATGTAAGGCATGAGGGGGTGATGTGGTCCACTGTATGTGATGTATCTTATGCTTTGTTTGTTGCTAACGATGAATTGTTTGTATGCCACTAGCTACAACATCACCAGCAGCATCCACGGGAGGGTCCCCCACCAAAGGCAAAAAAGGCAAGAAGAAGAACCCTTGGTCGGACTCTGAGGAGGACGAGATGAGTGACTTGTCGGATGACATGGGCCAAGACGACATGGCCGCTGCCCTTGCTGCTGCAGCTCGTGACAGAGGTCCTCGCAGAGCTGCAGGTTCCTACATTTGTCAATATGGGATTGTTGTCTGCACTGTTTTACATGCTGCATGTTCATTTAGACACTACATGTTTTTAGGCAACACTCACTCACATGATTTTCTTTGCTTGCATTCTTTGTAATTCATTGGGGGTGTTTCTTTTGTGCATTGTTGATGGTGAATGCATGTTAATTTATTTTTAATATACTTTCTTATGTGATAACCAATGTGCTATATTTTCTCAGGACAAAGAACAAATGTTTATTTTGAATGTGTTATGTATGTTATTATTACGGACACAAACGCTCAGCAATGTAATTTCTCTTTTAGAGATTAATAAAGTTATTGTATTGTATATTGTATTGTATTGTGTTGAGTTTATGAGTTGGGCAGTTTTTAAGTGAAGAGTAACTATTTACAGAAGATACTTGTATACATGTTAATAAATGAAAAGATAAAAATGGACTTTAACACCTGAAATCAAAGAAACAGTTGTTGTTTTGTGTACTAGACTACCTAAAGAATATTTGTGGACTGGTTTATGGGTTTTGTGATGATAGTGAGTCAATTGCTTTGTGTTGCATAGAATTCTTTCTTTAGGCATATTTTAAATGTTGAAACGAGCTGGTGAAGCTTGCCAAGTGCAACATGCTATGGGTCCTATTTACAGCATTCTGCATCTCAAATCAAATAAAGTTAACTTTAATATATGTCAAACAGGAGAAATTACAGTGGTTCATACTACAGCAAAAACACCACTAAAACGTTATAAGCATATCTGACAATATGGTTGCAGCATCCAAAGCCAAGTACACTTTTGAAGAGGACGGGGAAGAGGAAACCATCAAGAGTGACGACGATGATGAATTCAATGGCTCCTTCACCTCCAGACCCACTGCCCCTCCTGCCAGAAAGCCTTCACCAGCACCCGCCTTGTCCGATGAAGATGACAGTCCCGCCAAGCCCGCACCCAAGAAGAAATTTGGCGGCATCTCCGACAGTGAGGATGACACTCCCATCAAGGCCGCACCCAAGAAGAAATTTGGCGGCATCTCCGACAGTGAGGATGACACTCCCATCAAGGCCGCACCCAAGAAGAAATTTGCCAGCATCTCTGACAGTGAGGATGATGATGTCGGATCTTTCAAGTATGGGTCAGAAAGCGATTCTGATGAACCCAAGCCCAAGCCCAAAGCTGCTGCTGCAAAGTGAGTATGATGCAGCTTTTCTGTTTTCTGTTGGAGTTCCCCTAACTGGAATTTGGTGGAATGAAGATTAAAAGTTCAGTTGCAATGTGTTGCCTTGGAAATGAGCAAGTTAATCCATAAGTATACTTCCCCAAGTATATTTTGTGATTTGTAATCATGTTTCTGAAAAGAAAGGATCCTGGATATTGGCTTTGCTACTTATTGAAGTTCCAGAAAATATAACTGACACTTGTGACCCATTAAGGGGTTATTGGCATACCCTCCCAATTGCCCCTCTGTCTTTAAGATTCTGGAAAATTGCCATAGGCTCATTTTTAGAAAGTTTGCTGTTTCCTTTCAGTGTGGCTTGATCACTTGTATAATTAGATGAACAGGGGATTAATGTTGCAGAGAGAAAACAATACTTGTGTAGTGAAACTTGTCATTTTAATTTTCTGACCATCTTTTGTTTTCAGACCTGCTGCCAAAGCACCAACCAGCAAACCCACCATAGAAATGGACTTCTCTGACACTGACAATGGATTCTCCTTGGACAATGACTCATTGAACAAAGGTATGAGCCCTTTGGGTTTTATATTTATTCTTCTTTTTTTTTTCCCCTCTTTTTTTCCCTCTTTTTTTCAAGGTTCACACAATTATTTAGTTGTCTTGTGTTTTTTTGTTTTGGATGTGAACAGGAGAGCCATCAAGAGTTTCATTTAGTTGTCTTGTGTTTCTTTGTTATGGATGTGAACAGGAGAGCCGTCAAGAGTTTCATTTAGTTGTCTTGTGTTTCTTTGTTATGGATGTGAACAGGAGAGCCGTCAAGAGTTTCATTTAGTTGCCTTATGTTTCTTTGTTATGGATGTGAACAGGAGAGCCGTCAAGAGTTTCATTTAGTTGTCTTGTGTTTTTTTGTTATGGATGTGAACAGGAGAGCCGTCAGAGTTTCATTTAGTTGCCTTATGTTTCTTTGTTATGGATGTGAACAGGAGAGCCGTCAGAGTTTCATTTAGTTGCCTTATGTTTCTTTGTTATGGATGTGAACAGGAGAGCCGTCAGAGTTTCATTTAGTCATTAGTGCTTCAAATTCTCTTCCCCTTTTTCTAGCACTGATAAATTGTTTGTTAAACTTTTGTCGCTGTTTACAAAAATGAAATTCTCTTTTTCTTCAGACAAGAATGGAGATGAGGACCTGATCATTCCAAAGCCGGCAGCAAAACCAGCAGCCAAGAAACTAGCTGCCCCCAAAGCTGCTGCTGCCAAGAAACCCAAAAAAAGTGAGATCTGAATGATGATTGTGGTGCTTCTGGGTGTTGGTATATGCGTTCATTCTTACAGTATGGGTTTGGCTGTGTTTGCTTCTAGGTGTTTGTGTGTAGGCCTGCTCACCTTTCTTGGCTTGCTTAGTTTACCTCAGTCCTTGGACTGGCTTGACTCTTGCATGGCTAGTTGTGCACGTTGCATATCTGATCAAGGCTAGGATTAGGAAACACATTGATTCAAACCGGACCCTTTTGGTGGAGCTCTGACAGTGGATGAAGTGGGGTTGGAATACTGAGTCAGAACACTAAACAAAAAGATGCCTGAAATGGAAGAAAAAGTTTAATCTCAAAGAATTTGGTTACAAATGTCAATCCAGGCACTATCATTCAGAAGACACTTATTTTGATCAGATGTGCAATCTGCCTTATATTTTCAGTGAATGCATGTAGCTTGTGTGGGAGTTTTTTTGTGTGTATGCTATCCAAGTGAAGTTTCATGATTGCTTCATTTATTAATGGGTTTGCCTTTTCTGTCTTTTAAACATTGCCAAATCTACTATGAAAGAGAATGTGATTAAAGGGAACATTTTAAGAGAGCTACAGAATTTCACCTCATAGCTGGCAGCGTCAAAAGAGAGTTACACAGTTCACTTGCAAAGCATCTCACTTTTTTTCTCTTCTATATTTTGTGTGCCTCATACTGTGCACTTATGCTTTTCCCCCTTTTCTTTTCTGTCCTTACTCTTTGCTTAGTAGCGGACCCCAAACAGCCATCCATAGCAAACGCTTTTAAACCCAAAGCAGCTCCTGCCCCAATGTCCAAAATTGGTGCATGTAACTGGAGCGACGAGAGTGACCTTGAAATTGTTGAACACAGCCCAACCCACAAAGCACAGTCTTCCAGAGGTTTGAACTTTGATTAGCTTTAAATGTCAAGTGCATGCAGATTTCTTTATTTAAATTTTTTTTTGTTCCTGCTTTGTTACGTCAATATTATCAGTTTCTCCTTGTTTTGTTTTAGATTTATAGCTGTTATTTTGTAACATTTGGCGTGAGTATTTGAAAGTATAGATTTAGTTGCTGTTCGCATGGCCTCTAAAAAAGTAAAATCATTTGCTGAGTTTGTTTTTATCTTCTGATATTTGCAGATTGGGATTATAGTTTATGTAGGAATGAGGTTTCTGTGTAATGCAAGTCGAGTAATAAACTCGCAATTAGCAAACTGCTTGTTAACTTCAGTACATGAAGTGCCTGAAAGGAGCCTTTAGTTTGATTGAACATTGACGGGCGCAGTGGCGTGGTGGTAAGATGTCGGCCTCCTAATCGGGAGGTCGTGAGTTCAAATCCCGGTCGCTGCCGCCTTGTGGGTTAAGAGTGGAGATTTTTCCGATCTCCCAGGTCAACTTATGTGCAGACCTGCTAGTGACTTAACCCCCTTTGTGTGTACACGCAAGCACAAGACCAAGTGCGCATGGAAAAGATCCTGTAATCCATGTCGGAGTTTGGTGGGTTATGGAAACACGAAAATATCCAGCATGCCTACTCAACGAAAGCGGAGTGAAGCTGACTATGCTCTCAGAGTATAGTTTGGGGAACCCAAATGGGCAAACGAGCTCACACGTAACCAGAAAATTCTGGAACGCTGAAGAAGATTGAACATTTATGTGGCTAGCTGAATGCATGCATCACATACATGACTGATTTAGAGTTGTGTCATGAAACTGAGGGGTAAAACTTTCGCACTTTGTCAAAAATATGGTACTAAGTTTTATGTTCACTGCTCGCATTTTAGTGTTACATATTTTTTCTGACTTTTTTCACTCACTCCTTTGATCTATGGTATTGGGTATCATGTGCAGATGTCTATATAAAGGTGTATACATATATTGCAGTATAAATGCTCTTGCTACTGTTAGTGTCCTTTGGAATTTTCAGCTCAGACATTTTTGGGATGTGTAGAAGAACAAACTTTGTTATTTTATTTATTTTTATATTTTAAAACCCCCAGATGCTGGAGAGAGTAAGCCCAAGAAGCCCAAAGCTGCTCCGAAACGTCCCATAAACAGTGACTCTGAGGCATCAGATGAGTTCCGACCCAAGAAGAAAAAAGCCCCAGCAAAGGTAAATGAGTTGTGTTGCATGTTTGCCTTTAGGTTTGTGTTTGTTTGGTCTGTCTTTTCCCTCATTGTTTATTTGTTTACATTTGTTCAAATTTTAGTTGAGCAGTACGTGCAGTGAAAAGTCCATGAACGTGGGTTTTTTTGCGTGCATGGTGATTCTAGTTTATGCTGTCTCATGAAACTGGTACATTTCTCTTAATGCATTGTTTCCATTTCCTATTATGTAAGAGAGTAGCAAGGTATGAAGGGAGATTGTTTGTTTGGTGATGTGTGATTTTTTCTTGTTTCCAAACATTGTTGCAACTAAAAAATGTTGCCATGTTTCAGAAAAAGGCAGCCAAGAAGGATTCTGACGACGACGACGACAGTGACCTTGGAGGGGGAGACTTTGACACGGCTGCTGCCGCCGCTCGCCGTGCTCCAGCTGGTCGCGCCAAGGCTCCAGTCAAATACAACTTTGACGACTCTGAAGATGAATTTGACGACTATTAGACATGCACATGTGTGCATCAACAGTTAAGTGACAACTCAGCGAGCAGCCGGGTCTGCAGCTTTTAGTAAAGGCATACAACTTACTAGACACACGTGTTGTGTCGGGACTGTTTGCCAGCAGCTGCAAAGCCCTGCCAGTGCAACTGAGAGTCAGTGTTTGATGACTGGACGAGGATTCTTGTCCTAGGAGTGCTGGATGAGAGGCCTGCCTGCAAAGAGACTATTGACAAATTGGCAGCAGTAGCCTCACCCCTTCACAGAGGTGCATCGTTTTTATCAGAATAGACTTTTAAAGTGCTGGGTGAAAGTTGTCTGACTGAAAACCCCATCATCTCAGTATGTAAGGATTGGCTGGCTGGTCATGCCAGGATTGCGCCTGTGAGTTCAGTCATCTGTGAGCGCCCTGCTTCCAACTCTAGAAAGCTGCTCATTGAAAGAATGTGATGTGTACTTAAACGCAGATCTTTTGTCCGTCTGTCCCCTCTGCTTGACCACTTTGATCAGTAAGCTCTTTGTTTTTCTTTTTTTTTTACGCAAGATCTCTTTATTTTTTTCACGTTTGGTTGGAAGTTAAAATTTGTGTAAATCTGGTCAGTCTATTTAGCTCTGCCTCCAACTTGCTTATTGATTCTGTCTGCAGCAAATCATAATCATTTCAGTCTTCAAACAATGGAAACTCATTCGCTGTGCTGTCAGTTCTACTCTGATGTCTTCAGTTTAATCAAGACCTGGTTTTATTATTTGTGTAAATAGTTTTTATGTCATTTTGATTCCCAACTTGGGAATGATTTTTAGATGGCTTTCTTGAACATTTTAATTGTGTTGTGTTCCTGTCCCATTCGTTGTGTGAAATCTCCGTTTTATTTGTTTGTAGAACAGCTCATGGTGGCATTGTAATCCCTTCACTGGCATACCTTTTAAAAAAAAATTACATTTGCAACTACAAACTGCCCTGAAAAAAACATTTGGGTCAGAATTTCTTCTGACTGATTTTACGACACAGTGCTGCTGGAGTTATATGTTTGTAGAATTGTCTTTCCTTGTCCATTGGTAATTTATAGAATTGTCTTTCCTTGTCCATTGGTAATTTGTAGAATTGTCTTTCCTTGTCCATTGGTAATTTATGAAAAGAAGTAGAGTTGCCTAAGAGTAGCAGACCTGTTTACCCTTACGATTTTGGCGTAATTTATTACGATTTTCTGCAAAAAATACGCCATCCCGCTATCCGTGTCAAGACTACGATTTTCATAAATAAAAAAAAATGTAAAAAAAAAAAAAAAATCACATGTTTGGCATTGTTTTTTTCAATGGCAAAATGGGGTGAAAAAGCACAGGACTGACCAGAGATCATGTCTGTCTGATGAGACGCTGGAGAGCCTTATTCTAGTGGTGAAGTCTCACCCTCACTCATTCGGCAAGCGCAAGTACAGTATAGAGAAGGGCTTGACACACTGAAAAAGGCCTACTACGAGCAAAAGAAAAAGAATCAGTGATGCATGTGCTTTTGATGTGATCTTCTTTGAAATTATGATGACTACAAAAACTGACCGATGTGTTTTGTTTGTGAATGATGGATATATGTGCATGATTTTGTTTCGCAGACACAGTTGTCATGTGCGTTGTAATTGGCGACGAATGCGGGATGATTACTATTTTTGTGCCAGGATTACTATTTTTGGGGCTGAGCATTACTCCAAAACACTTATGGGGGTAAACAGGTCTGGAGTAGATTTGAATCCCTGTCCTTTTTGATTATGAATTGAACTCAGAGGTCATTGTAATTCTTAGCAAGGTGGATGGCCAAGGACGCAAAGTACAATTCCAGTGTTAAGAGAATGGAGTTCTTTTTTTTCTTTTACAACTTCGGAACTGATTGAAAGAATGCAGTAATTTAGATGTGCTTGTTGTACATGTCCGTAAATTCCTGGTTGTATTACTTAGATCGAGCATGGTTTTTCAGTGTTATGACGGTGTTTGTGGACTTGAGCCATTGTACTGGCAAATTTATTCATTCATCTTAGTTTTAAGGAAGTGCACGCTATTTTTATCTTATGACATTGTTTCTGCATATCTTAGCCCATGTGTTCATTTTGTAGTTCTTCAGCTATCTTGTCAGTCTGAAGTTATGCTATCTTTTGTGTTGGTGGTTAAAAGTCATGTGTAAATACCAAAAACATCATTTCGCCTCAGATTCAACCATTCATGGCATGCCTGTGCATCAACGCAGAACAAAACAAATGCAGGTCTGCACTCATTGCCACAAAAGTATTTTATTACCATGACTGTAAATATATCCATTTTCATCCATTCCTTCATTCATCTACGATATTGGTAACATTCATCATTCAGAGTGATGGTCCAACAATAAATCATAACAGTCGCGTGATTTATTCTGTGTTACTCTGTTGTGTGTGTGTGTGTGCGTGCGTGCGTGTGCGTGTGTGTGTGTGTGTGTAAGAGAAAGTCTCACAATGTGTGCAAGTATGAGTAGATTTATTGTAAGATAACCGACCCATCCAAAGGTGTACCCCCTGGGTTATAGCATGCATGTTGGGAACACTGAGGCGTCGTTAACCATTCAGTCAAACGAATGCACGCTGAAATATGTCCGCTTTCCTTTCATGCAGTTTGACATGAATCAGGCATGGGAATTTTCCGCGAAACTGAAATTACGTTTCAGCGAAAATAAAATATTGTCAGCGGCAAAAAAAAAGGTAAATTAAATTATATGTACATGTATACTATTGTCTCTCTAGCCATTATTTGCTTACACAAGAACTATCAAAATATTGGTCTAAAATTCGTTTTCCTTCCGGGGGGCGAAGTCCCCTGGTCCCCCCTTGGCCTATTTTCAGAGTTTTTTTCTATTTTGGAATTCCCATGCCTAATGCAGACCTGGGAACCCATACAATTTCGCCGTATTCTGTACGCATGATTGTCGAGAATACGATCAGTACGGTCGGTGGGAAAAAAAATGCGAGAAAAATTCCTAGACTACTTTTATTCACAAGCCCATCTTGAAGCCGATCCAGTATTTTGACACATGATTACAGTTTTTGTCAGTAAAAATTAAAAAAAGGATTTGTTTTAAATGTACACAAGAATTGAACGGTTCGTCGGAAAGTGCAGTGAGCCTGTCAAACAGTTGAAGTTGACGGATTTCTTTCGTCCTGTGTGAATTCATAAACACTGCAATGGATTTTAAACACTGCAATGGATTTTAATCTTTTTTGTGGGGAATTAAAGTGTACAACAAAATAATGAACTGTAGCAGACGACAAAACTGCCGACTCTGACTGAACCGTGTACTTCGTCCGCAGCACACTACGGAGGCTTTTTTTTAAGGTATGGCACTGTTTTATCTTCTTTATCTTGCTTTTGTTTTTAAAAAGTGATCAGTTTGATCATTTTCGTTATCGCGAAAAAACGTTAACTCGGAAAAAATATTGGTCCCTTTCATTTTGTGTAAAGCGATCTCGACTGTATAGGTAAACTTAATTAACGATGTGGCGGACGTGTGTGAAGCATGGTTGAATCATGGATGTTGAAATGCTGTGTGGAGTACGCTCATTTTTCTGAAAATACACCAAGTTTGTTTGAGAATACTCTAAGTGCAAAACAGGGGTTCCCAGGTCTGCTGATGAATATGGTTGCTGTTCAAATGACCATGGATCATCCAAAGATTTTAAAACAAAATATACAGCAAATGATATGTTTCAGACATTTTTTTTCTTTCTTGTTTATTTTAATATAATATCCTCTATTTACGATATATATAACAAAGTTGGTCAGATATACCACTTACATGTGACATGTGCGGTCTACGCTTGTCATAGTGTTGCATGCAATTAAACTTTTCAGGGCATAACAATTGAAATGTGTTAATGGGTAGGCAGTGATGCTTGTCTGAACATTTTTTAAAGCAAACAAAAGTGCACACAAATATAAAATCTCGTAAAGTTATTTTAAAACCAAACAAGTCGCGTAAAGCGAAAATACAATATTTAGTCAAGTAGCTGTCGAACTCACAGAATGAAACTGAACGCAACGCAACGCAGCAAGACCGTATACTCGTAGCATCGTCACTCCACCGCCCGTGGCAAAGGCAGTGCCCGTGGAATTGACAAGAAGAGCGGGGTATTCGTTGCGCTGAGAAGGATAGCACTTTTTTCTGTACCTCTCTTCGTTTTAACTTTCTGAGCGTGTTTTTAATCCAAACATATTATATCTATATGTTTTTGGAATCAGGAACCAACAAGGAATAAGATGAAAGTGTTTTTAAATTGATTTCGAAAAAAAAAAATTTGATAATAATTTTTATATATTTAATTTTCAGAGCTTGTTTTTAATCCGAATATAACATATTTATATGTTTTTGGAATCAGCAAATGATGGAGAATAAGATAAACGTAAATTTGGATCGTTTTATAAATTTTTATTTTTTTTTACAATTTTCAGATTTTTAATGACCAAAGTCATTAATTAATTTTTATGCCACCAAGCTGAAATGCAATACCGAAGTCCGGGCTTCGTCGAAGATTACTTGACCAAAATTTCAACCAATTTGGTTGAAAAATGAGGGCGTGACAGTGCCGCCTCAACTTTCACGAAAAGCCGGATATGACGTCATCAAAGACATTTATCAAAAAAATGAAAAAAACGTTCGGGGATTTCATACCCAGGAACTCTCATGTCAAATTTCATAAAGATCGGTCCAGTAGTTTAGTCTGAATCGCTCTACACACACACACAGACACACACGCACATACACCACGACCCTCGTTTCGATTCCCCCTCGATGTTAAAATATTTAGTCAAAACTTGACTAAATATAACAAAAAGTACACAGATGTTGAATCTTGTCAAAAAGAAGTCGGACGATCGAACAGAATTTTTAATTGAATCATTGATCTGTAGTCCTTTCTGTTCTATTGTTTCTACGTGAGTACAGTATAATGTTTTGGTCTTTTTATACAACAGAAGATTTTTTTTTTATATGAAGCACAATGTAGCACTTTGGTGATTGTTTTTTTTTCTTTTTTCTTATTATACCAAAACAGAATTCTGAAGATGAACACAATCACAACACATAGCCAATACCAGTCATATTTTCTGAATTTGGTTGCATAAAACTCCACATGACAGTTCCCCCGATTTGTCAGAAATGTTGGCTGACATTGGAGCAGCAGAGAACGCTATGAAGTGAGGTAGTCAGCCCTGAGGCCTGACACTGTTTCCCTCAGCACAGACCGCTATGAAGTGAGGTAGTCGGCCCTGAGGCCTGACACTGTTTCCCTCAGCACAGACCGCTATGAAGTGAGGTAGTCGGCCCTGAGGCCTGACACTGTTTCCCTCAGCACAGACCGCTATGAAGTGAGGTAGTCGGCCCTGAGGCCTGACACTGTTTCCCTCAGCTCAGCAGCATTTCCATCTTCCTCAATGACTTCTGAAAGTTTGTCAAACAGTTGCGCACACACATCCTTTTCCTTTTTGCTGAGAAACTGCAGTGACAACACAAACCTGTTTGATTGTTTTAAACTCAACAGAATGTCCACAACAGTTTTGATATTCTCTTTTTCGAATATGACAAGAGCAGCTAAAATGTCACCCAGAAGTCCAAAGCTGACTTCTGTTCTGAAGATTTGCGCCAAGTGAGCTGATCCACAATTAAGCAGGTATGTGTATCGCTGTTGTGGAGTTTTGATGTTTCGTTGCCACTCCTTTGCAAACTCCTGGCTGTTCTTGGGAACTTTCACCTCCCCCTTAGGACAGAACAAACATTAACATTATTTAGGCTTGGGAATGATACGCCTTTCGTCGTAAATACCACAAAGTTCTTTTCTAATTGTGTAAGAAAAGAGCCTCGGTGTGCCCTTAAAAATGCTTAAAACGCAACATTTTCCAGTCAGTACGCCCAAATCCCTTTTATTCATTCCCAGGCCTGATTATTATTGTCTCCACTATCCCATGCTTTATTTAAGTCATTACAAAGAGGATAACTGTCTGAAATTATCAGGAGAGCTTACTGTTATGATTTTGTTGTAATTTATGGTGAACATTCATATAATTTTATATAATAGCAAAATAATACAGCTGGATATGTCAATTTGAGAGAACAGATGTATTTCAGAAGCATGCCAGTAAAAAAAAACTGATGGTTAAGAAGGGAAAATAAACAAAGAGAATGGCCGTTCAAAGCTACAGAAACATCTACATCTGTTTGGGTAGATTTTGGAAGCTATCACACGGGACACTGATGGAACTACTGCAATACGTTAAACAGTTCAATTTTAACCACTAAACACCTGCCCTTAAACATCAAGAGATCTGAGGTTTACACTCTGAATGATTTTAAAGTTTCCACAAATAGTCTCCTGTCCGCCCAGCCGACCTTCCCCTTGACCCTGCTTGTGACCTTGATGTTTGATGCCCCCGCAAGGGGTACGGTACTCTGTAAGCACCCAAATCCTCAAAGAGATAACTGGCGGAAACCTTCCTATTGGGGTTTAGCAAGGGTTAACTCAGAGCAGAAAAAGAGGTGCAGAAATGTGCACATTTGAAAGAAGAAGAGCAAGCAGTCTAATAGTAATACTGTACTGACAATTACTTAGACTTTTCTGATACTGAGGGGAGTCACAAAAGTTTCCACTCGGGTGGCCGAGTGGTAACGCACTTGCGCTCGGAAGCGAGAGGTTGCGTGTTCAGGCCTGGGTCAGGCCGCAATTTTCTCCCCCCTTTCCTAACCTAGGTGGTGGGTTCAAGTGCTAGTCATTCGGATGAGACGAAAAACCGAGGTCCCTTCGTGTACACTACATTGGGATGTGCACGTTAAAGATCCCACGATTGACAAAAGGGTCTTTCCTGGCAAAATTGTATAGGCATAGATAAAAATGTCCATCAAATACCCGTGGGACTTGGAATAAAGTAAAAAAAAATTCCATCTCACACGGCATTAAGTCTCAGGAAACATGAATACACGCATGCAGGAAAAAAAAAATATGGGTAGCGCCGTATGTATGGCAGCTCGCTTTCCCTGGGGAGAAAGCAGCCCAAATTTCCATGAGGGTAACCTCACTGGACTGTAAATCTTATCCAATCCAATCCAATCCAATCCAATCCAATCCAATCCAATCCAATCCAATCCAATCCAATCCAATCCAAGCCTTGAGAAATCAAAGTGAGCACACACCTGTCTTGTCTGTGATGTTTTGGATACATCACTGTTCTGTTTTGCACCGGAAGCTGCAGGATTCCATGGATGCTTGGAGAACTCATTGATGTTGTCAAGGCGGTCACCCTTATTCAGTGGTTTCAGGTGGGATGCAGCAACCAAGTCTCTGAAATATGAAGAAAAAACGTTACTTCTTCTTTACATGCGTATGGAGAAAATGAAATTGAAAATGCTGTCTCAGTCTCTGTAATACCGTCATTGCCTGCAGACCCCTGCTTGTGCCACTGCTCATACTTTGTGCAAGGAAATCTTCAAAGCCACTCTTCGGATGCCGATAATTTTAAGCAACTTGGTTTTTTTCATCATAAAATTGACAGAAATCCTCATCTGTGTACTGTGTACATGAGGACAAAAAGCAACTACAAAAAAATCAATCTCAAATGTACAAAAAGAATGGGTAAGTAATAAAAGTACACTTGTCAAAGCTGGCTGCACCAAGCTTAAAGGCTGCCATATACGTAGCGTTCATTCATTAATTCCTATTGTTTATATGTGCCAATAATGTTATAAAACTGTACCTAAGGGGATATAATAACGATTAGCTGTAGCTTTCGAACACAGAACAAATTATTTCAGTATTGCAACAATAACAATAACAATAACAGCACTTTATTGTCCATTAAAATATTACATAAAAATGGAAATTTTTCTTCGGCACACCCTGTCTGCCTGTAAACGATTATAACAACAATTGTATAGGACGACACACATAAAACATAAAACATAAAAGGGATACAATCAAATATGATATTGCACTATGTAAATTTACCCTCTCATATCAAAGTGGTTTTGATAGTGTCGAATGTAAACAAAACAGTCTCAAAGTGAAAGTGGATGTTTCCCGGAAATTGCGAAGTTAACAAGAATACAGAAAAGCGTGCTTTCCTGCTTAGCACAATACGCTACCGCGCTAATCTGGCGTGTCAATATCACTACGGTTTGCACGTGGAAGGTGAGCGATTTCCTTCACGCGGGGATTGGCGACGCTGTACTGTCTGTGTTGACGGTCTAAAAATAGCCCAAGTCCTGGAGAACATAGCAATACAGAATTAATTATTTCTCGTAATTGGTAAGGACTTCAAAGCTAAAACTTTGCAGGAAGCTTAATTTATACATCCCCGCAACGATGGGAAAAGCCCTGGAAGTAATTAAATAGGACAATGTCAGCCTTTAAGCACTAAGTTTTCGAAAAAAAGACTGCGAAGTCTTCGCGAAGTCAACTTCGGGCTCAATAGGCGACTTGCCCTATTGGTCAGCGCCGCCAAGTCGCGCGATAAATGTGCGTTAACTTGTGTGGCCTTGCGAGATCTGCTGCAAAATGCAGACATGTTCGGATAGCTCTGTGAGAGGTTGCGTTTCAGTCCGGACACTTCGCCTTGAAAATTGTGAATTTTTACTGTGAGCAGTGGGCTGCGGCAATGATAGCCGCAAGAATAATCCTAAAGTTCGTTCAAAGTACCCAAGCATGGCCCGTGCACAAAGGAAAGGCGATCGAGTTTTTAAAAAAAAATTTTTTTAACACAAGCCAGAGAACACCAGCGCTTGTGAGAGCAAACAGTTTGACCGCAGGGAAGTGAACCTTTCTCATCTTTCGCACCGGAGAGCTATTCAAGTGGGGTATTGTGCAAGTTGGCTATTAACACTTTCGCGACGGGACACTGATAAATCAGTACCAGCGCTGACACGCCCATGGACGGGACGCGCATTTTTCAGTACCAGCCATAGAGGGTACACGACTCGTGATTGCTTCCCGGTTTTTGAAGCTTGCAAATAAATTGAGTTGTTTCCCTTGATACACTTGGCGTCCCCTTCTGCCATTTGCAAATTCGCCTGATTTGTGTGCGTTTTTGAGAAAAAAAAATGAATCAAAGGCGAGCCTTGTCTCGGGAGGAGATTCTCCGGATGTTGGACCTAGAGGATCCCGAAGAGCATGATTCGGACGTATCGTTTTAGCCTCACGAAAGCGATACAAGCAGTGAAAGTGAGGAAGAAACAGTCCCGTTGTTGCTAGTACGAGTCGGCAAACTACACGTGGTAGGCGGTGATACTGCTAGACGAACATGTATCTCGGAATCGTGCAGGAGCTATGGGGGCGTGGCAGCACTGATAACAATGGATGGCTGGAGCCTTCAAATCCTTTTGGAATTGTTCATAGGTGTACAGTTGGTACTTTGTTGTGAAAATGTGACTTATATTCAATATGGATTACCTAGACATCATTTGGTGAGTGTTACAGTTTTGTTTCATTTGAGTCAGGATGCTGTGAGTGAATGCGTGATTTGCTTGTTTTTTTTCTTTGTACTGTCTCCTTATTTCTGTGTACAATGTTAACAATATTTCAGCTAATTCATAGGTTTTACACCTTGTTTGGTTATAACATTATTTATAATACTTTCTGTTAAAAAATAACTTTTAAAAAAAGCAGTAGAAAATAAAACACACACAAAAAAACGTTAAAAAACACAAATTATCCCCCTTTCACCCCTCTTTGCTAAAACAAATCGCGTGACAAACTTATAAATAGCACGACTGAACTGGGCATCCATTTTTGAATTAGTACACAAAATTTGGTGGTGATTGGACTTAATTCAAGCTTGCTAGACAGATTTCTTTACAGTTACTGATTTTTGGGAAGTTTCTTGGTGGCAAGCTTGGGCAGGCAGGACGTAAACGCCGTGGCAGTGCTAGTCACAATAGTGTTAAGGGTCGCCTTAAAGTTCAATTAGTAAATAAAATAATGTATGATCAGACCTGGGAACCCCCTGTTTTGCATTTGAAGAAGTATTCTCAAACAAACTTGGTGTATTTTCAGAAAAATGAGCGTACTCCACGCAGCATTTGAACGGCCATGATTCAAACATGATTCACAAGCGTCCGTCACACAGTTGATTAAGTTTACAAATACATTTAAAACAAATTTTTCTTTCAATGTTTATTGAAACAAACTGTGATCATGTGTCAAAATACTTGATCGGCTTCGGGATGCACTTGAAACGAAAAGTAGATTAGGATTTTTTCTCATTGTATTATTTTTCACTGACCGTAATGATTGTATTCTAGACAATCATGCGTAAAAAATATGGCGAAATCGTAACGGTTCCCAGGTCTGTAAGATCCATTTTTCCACTATTCTGTAATGGCTTTATTTTTGCTACTATCTTACACTGGGAGACTTACTT
>NC_090246.1:99444813-99452313 GCF_037325665.1 Littorina saxatilis
TCGAATCTCAAGGTCACATGGGCAAATCAAAAACACGAAAATGCATCATTATCTCAGTTTTTTTTAAAGGGAGAGCCTTCAAACATCACACAACTCTCAACTCCGACTTAAAGAAGTTAAGGTAGATCCTTGTCACATGTCAAGGTCACAGAAAGGTCTCGTACGGGTAAAACAAACAAAACAAACAGATAATATTCATTTTTTCAGCTTTGTTGTTAGCTAGAATAGAGGCACATGCCACCATTCCATTCAACATGACTCATAGAAATGTATGATGTATGACGTAATTGCATTGTGTGTAATGACGCGGCTGCCTCTGTAGTTATTCCAGCCTTTGAAGAAATGGCGTTTTTCCTTGCTTGGACACATTTTTCCTTTTCTTGGATGTTTCAGGAGTTTGGGTGAGTTTGGTGTATATGGTTGAACACAATTTAAAATTTGCATAAAAGTGTATTAAAATAAACAGTGGTAGCCAGTCTCATCTGTTGTGTCGACAATTTAATCTCTTTTGTGTGACCTCAACTTGACCCCTCTGAATGCTCTCAATCATGGAAATTGACCACACTTTGATTATAACCAAACAACATCAAAACTTTGGAATGTGTGAAGTTTCAAAGGTGTTGCTTAAAAGGCGTTCGTGAAAATGACAATTGTATGTGTCTGACTTCAATGCGACCCCGCTGCGACCTTGACGTTTGATTTTATCAACCAGACTTTCATCATGTGTGAATGACTTCAAACACTATAAAACTAGTTGAAGAAATTGACAATTTTTCAAAGTTTAAGCCAGATGGCACTGCTGTGACCTTGAAATTTGACAAACATTAACCAGGCGGTCACCTTTTTTAGAAAATATCCTTAAAGGATCTTTAACCTTACTGTGACCTTGGAATTTGATGAGGTTTAATTTAACTTGCGTAGTGTGCCAAGTTTCAAGGCCCTAGCTTCAAAAACATATGAGAAAACCTCATTGAAAAATGTATATGTTTGACCTCAACGCGACCCTGCTGTGACCTTGACTTTTTCAACCAGACTTTAATCGTGTGTGAACATTATACACTAGAACTGTGTGTATTTTCAAAGCTCGTGCTATAAACGCGCTGAATAAATTGAAAATATTCCACATTTGGACCAGATGTGACCCCGCTGTGACCTTGAACTTTGACAAAGATTAACAAGCAGGTCACTTTTAATGAGGTTTTATAAAAATGCTGAAAGTATGTGAAGTATGTAAAGTCTAACTGATCTAGTATTAAAACATGTAAGACGTGACAACGACAATTTTCCAGTTTGCAAAGGAAATTTAACCTCGCTGTGACCTTGAAATTCAATGTTGTTTAGTGTGATGTGCACCATACCTGGAGGTCATTATACTTTGGTTGTGTGCCAAGTTTCAAAGCCCTAGCTTTAAAAACGTGCGAGATAACCTTAATGCTATGACTCAGTGCCGTTTTGAATGATATAACGAACAAAATTATCGTTATTTGTAAAATCATTTGGGTAAATTTATCTTTTCTTTTCGTAATTGGGTTCCAGCATCTGTTGTCTTAACAAAAATCACAATATCAGTCGTGTTTGTCAACTTTTATTTTTTAGCCCCTTTGTCCGCTTTTCGTGCGCACCTTTTGGCACTTAGTCATATCTTGATTCCCCAAAAATGGAGTTCTGCCTTTTTAAATTTACCAGTAACAAACATTCGCTCTGACCAAACTAGTTTTGTCCAGCAGTTTTACCGATACACAATCATTAAAAAAACACTACAAAAAGAGTTTTAAGTTAACCGACTTCGCTACCACATAAACAACCTTTTTTTTATTGTCCCCAACATTCTGGTCAACGAAATCATTATTATAGACAGTCATTCTATTTAAGGACAATCATCACAGCTTTCGTTCAACCAGTTAAAAACAACAATTATAGTAAAAGCTACAGCTCGATCAACGTTTGCCCATTTACGAACTCGCGATGAGATTTGTTTCTTCTGGTCACCAAGCCTACCGTTTACAAACGCATGCGCACTAATTGGGATTCCCCCAATTTTCTCGACCTTGACCTCAGAACTCTCGAAGCCACTACTTCGGCGTTCAATTTAGCTCGTGCATACCGAGTAGCTGGCAACTTTGCTTTCGAAGTTCCCACTTCCAATGTCAAGGGCCTCTCGCTTGACATAATTATACGACGATATCGCATCTCAAGGGTCCTTACCCATCCAAAAGAAACCTCCAGCGCATACTACAATTGCTGGACATTCCGTTTTTAAAGGCAGCTCATTGGGAAATGATCTCAGACACAATATCGAAGACGTGAAATGCGTCAATCGAGCAACTGTCGTAACTTGGCTACAATGAGACGGTCTCCTACCTTGCACCATAGACACGGACTGTGACATTCTTGTTTAATTTAGGTGAAATGCTTAAAACAGAGTGACTCAAAAGCGACAGTTCGATCAGTTACTGACCGAAAAAAACGTGCTCGAGTCATTCGGCGAAGGTGGCGAGCTTTCAAACCAGCACGACTGAATAACTCAGAATGCCTTTTTTCATCATGCCTCTATTCCACACGAGTAACATAGTGCAGTGGTAACGGTTCCGGACTCTCGTTCATTCGCTCCGGGTTCAAGTTCCGCCGGAAGCTATATATTTTTTTATTAATCTTTTCCTTTTTAAGCCTCCGCAATTGCATTCCGGCTGCAAAAACCGGGTTTTGCCTCTGTGTTAATTTTATTCATTTGCAAAAGAAACCTTCCTATGCTTTGAAAAAATCATATCATGTCCGTCTTGACTTTCAACTGTACGCGCGTGTGTATATGTGTGTCACTACGGTGAGTATGTGTGTGTGTGTGTGTGTGTGTGTCTGTGTGTGTGACGTGTCACTTGTGTCATCATAGTTTCAGTGTGTGTATGAGTGTAGATTGAGAGAGAATGAGAGAAAGTGAGTGTGTGGTTATTTGTTTGTGACTGTGTGCGTGCGTGTATGGGTGCGTGTGTGTGTGTATATGTGTGCGCGCGCGTGTCACTAGTGTGTGTGTGTGCAGTGTGTGGTGTGTGTGTGTGTTTATGTGTGCCGTCAGTGTCACTTGTGTCATAGTGTCAGTATGTGCATGAGTGTACGTTTGTCTGTGTGTGCATGTGTCGTAAGAGAGAGAGAGAGAGAGAGAGAGAGAGAGAGAGAGAGAGAGAGAGAGAGAGAGAGAGAGAAAGAGAGAGAGAGCGACACTCCTTTGGCAATTTTGGACCAGACAGCGTCTTTATGTTTAACAGTTAGACTGTTCTGTAAACTTGGCCTTTACTGTGTTTTTTTCAAATTAACTGTTCTGAAATTTGGACAGAATAACCGTTCTTTCGTAAAACACTTCTGTCAAGAGTACAGCAATTTCACCATCTGAAAAAGGTGCAGAACGCCCCTCCGTGTCTACTTTCTTTTTGAGCGGCACACGTGCCTTGCCATTTTCGTTGACTGCCATGTTGATAGAAACGTGCGCATGCGTATTAGTAGGGATTCCCCCAATTTCCCCGACCTTGACCTTAATACTCTCGCTGTCACTACTTTGGCGTTCAAGTCAGTTCATGCATTGTGAACAGTTAGAAAGTTGACTTCGGGAGTTCCCACTTCGAAAAGAGGCCTCTACTTCCAGTGTTTCTTACTTCTAGTTCATGCATACGGGCCCAGAAGTCAGAAGTCAGACGTCAGAAGTCAGAGAGACAGAGAAACAGAGAGACAGTCAGACAGACAGTTATTTCCCTTTGACCATTAATATGTCACTCTTAATCTTAATCCACCAATAGCTCCCTAACCGTGTGTTTGACTGGTCCCAATTTTTGTAAGATCCGTCTCAGGAATGTATAGAACCTGTTCACCAAGTTTGGTGACGATCGGTCCGTTCATTCTTGAGATCTATATGCGAACACAAACAAACAAACAAACAAACAAACAAACACATCGAGTGAAACCTATACACACCCCTATACCGGGGGTGTAATAAATGCTGACAGACACGGCACGCCGGTGCCTTCTCCGGAAGCCTGTCTTTCTGTTGTATTGTTGTGTAGTAAAGAGAGTATTTTAGCCATTTATTAGACACCGTCGATAATCCATACACTGAGTAGACTATAGTACTACAGAGGAAATCATGCAAGGAAGATGCAAGCGTGTTGCTTTGCCTTGTGTTTGTGTTAGTGTGAGTGTGTTTTGTTGTTGTTATTGTTTTTGTTGTTGTTGCTGTTGTTATTGTTGTTGTTGTTGTTGGGGTTTTGTTTTTGTCTGTTTTTCCGGGGGGGGGGGGGGGGGAGGTGGGTGGGCATAGGTGTATACTCCCTCATCAGGTTCCTTTTCCTCCCAATCATCGTCGTTGTGCACACTTAGGCGGACGGTGAGACGATATTTTGCACCTTTTTTCATTATTTTTGTTTCTCATTTATTTTTTATTTTTAGAAATACTGATCACATCGTGGAAAACTGAGATAAAACTTTTATTGCAGTTTCAAGTTCAAAAGGCATTTCAAGTTCTGACTGGGTGATATCAAGATTACAATAGTACACAGAGATATACCCATGGATCAATGAGTGTACCGTAGTCACTGCACTTTCAAATTGGCCAGGAATCAAAACGTCATGGGCCCAAGCCCTAGAACTTCATTATCTATACCCAAGCACCCTACAGACCAGTGCAACTGGTAAGTCAGTATGTCACCTGACTCAGTGTACCTGTATTATGTAACTTAGAGTAAAGAAAGAGTGTGCACTGTTCGTTTGGGTGCCTGCGCCCCTGACTCATTGAATAACAGTGGGCCCTACCTGGTGTCGGGATTTGCAAGCTGCCAAAAATAACCAACCCCGCTCACACATCGACCACAGATGAAAGAGAAAAGGGAACAGAGGTGGTTGCAAACTGAGACATGGGGAAGATAACTGGTCAGTAGGCGTAGGAGAAAAATGGGAGAACGGGGAAATGGCAAGGTGGTGAAAGGGGGGGGGGGGGGGTTGGGGGAAGGTAGAGGATGTGCGGTATTGGTTCAAGGTGAGCTACAGGTGAAAGCCGACTGCCTAACGTCAGTGGTAGCGAGGCCGGGCAGACACAGCAGCGAGGAGAGAGGAGCCGCCAGTGAGCGTGAGAGAATACGGTGATTAACTTTCTGGCGAGATGCTGTCGGTTCCCTGGTTCGTCGGCTGGGCTCTCAAACCCTACATCCAAATATCTGGTGGTAGTGGTAGCGGTACTGCTCCTCCTTCGTCAGACGACAGCGGCAGCGTTACGGCCAGGAGTCAAATCAGCAAAGTCTCTTCTTCCTCCTCCTCCAACGCGGCTAAACCCGTGTCCTCTGCCCCTGCCCCTAAACCGGCGTCGACGACAGCATCAGCGACCTCCAAGCCCTACCCCGTCGTCACACAGCCCATCGCCGCCAAGCCTAACGGTAACCAAGTCCAGCCACAGCCCGTGCAACAAGTCTCCGTGGCCAAAACCACAGCCACAAGGACAGCAGCGGCTCCAGCACCTAACACGAACCCCATCGTTCCAAAACAAGCTCAGCCTACACAGGCGGCATCTCCTCCAGCGCCACAACAGCAGCAGCAACAGCAGAACGAAGGCCCCGTGAAGCAAGTGAGTTCCTCGAGCATCACCCTCAAGATGAGCGCCGAATGGGCCCAGAAGCAGCTGGAGAAGTTCAAGTTCTCCTTTGACGAGGCGGACAGCGACAAGAGCGGGTCCTTGTCCATTGACGAGGTCTGCAACATCCTCACCAAGAACGGTTTCAAGGGCAGCAAGGATGAAGCCAAGGTAAGAGAAATCAGAATTTTTATTTTTACTATTCGCCTGATTCCGTTTTTAGTGACCCCACCCATCCACCTCGCCCTCTTTCCTTCCTTCTTGTTTCAAGAGTTGTGTCGTCAGGGATTACTTCAATCCAGAACTAAGCAGCTGACTTTAATTGGTGGTCTGAAGATAGGACAAACACCACGCTTGTTTCAATTATCGTCGTTTATTGCGTATGTTTAAGCAGGAAATTCAGTACATGTATAATAGTACTGAATCATCAGAAATGATTGAAGTTAGTTCCCTTTAGGACATAGTTCTCGGCAGTCACGTGACTTGTGACTGCTCATCACTTTCTCTCTGCAAATGTTTTTTTTATGTTATGGTTATTTTACCCCTGATTTATGTTATGGTTATTTTACCCCTGATTTATGGTATGGTTATTTTACCCCTGATTTATGGTATGGTTATTTTACCCCTGATTTATGTTATGGTTATTTTACCCCTGATTTATGGTATGGTTATTTTACCCCTGATTTATGTTATGGTTATTTTACCCCTGATTTATGTTATGGCTATTCTACCCCTGATTTATGGTATGGTTATTTTACCCCTGATTTATGGTATGGTTATTTTACCCCTGATTTATGGTATGGTTATTTTACCCCTGATTTATGTTATGGTTATTTAACCCTGATTTATGTTATGGTTATTTAACCCCTGATTTGTGGGTGTCAGGATGAATGACGATATGGATGATTGGTGATGTCTTGAGTGTACTGTGTATGTGAAGGAAGAGAAGGCATTTGTTATAAACAATTGCTGAACATTTTAATTTGTGTTCAATAATCATTTCTGAATTATGTATGTTTGATAAAAATGGCTTAGGCCTACGGTCCAGTGTAAAAGTTTCAAGTGTAAATCTTACACAGCATGAAGAATTCGTGAGGGTATGTTTGGTCTAGGACCTGTGACGTCATTACCAAATACGGCTCAAAACAAATGAGAAGAACAAAAATTGATCTTTAAAATCAATATATGATTCTGGACGAAACATGTGGCCACATCCATAAGCAAATACCTTTAGTTGTTTGTTTGCTTGTTTGTTTGTTTGCTTGCTACATTTGTTGTTGTTTTGTGTGTTGTTGTTTTTTTGGAGGGGAGGGGCAGTGTACATTACAGGTCCAGTTGTGCATTTCTTGGAAGACTGGCACCGAGAGAGTATTTCCCAAACTCTGAAAATTAAGGTCTCCTGTAATGTCACAAGAGTCCCCTCAGTCCGCAGAGAATACTCAAGAACAATCGCGGAGCCCTAACAACTTTTAACTGACTTGAAGATCGCGAAGGCACTCATGCAAGATGACTTTCATGCGTTGATGGGAAACCATTTTTAGCGGTGGTATTATAAGAGTTCGGTAACACAGGTCGCAGGGTCTATCCGCGATTGCTTTATCATCCCCTCCTCCACCAGTTACTTTAGTCACGGTCTTTGGTGAATTAGTTGAGCACGGTGTGTGTGTGTGTGTGTGTGTGTGTGTGTGTGTGTGTCACTGTATATGTTACAGTGTGTGTGTGTGTGTGTGGGTGTGGGTGTGTACTTCCAGGAAGCACCAGAAGTAAGACATCCAGTCGATTCAGATGTGTAGCAAGTCACTATAGGCAACACCATGAACCCGTGCATGTATACTCATAGACACTTGATACACGGCAAGCGGCAAATAGGTCACTGCTCTTACTTACCTACACGC
>NC_090246.1:99457313-99558054 GCF_037325665.1 Littorina saxatilis
ATCTCAAGAATGAACGGACCGATCGTCACCAAACTTGGTGAACAGGTTCTATACATTCCTGAGACGGTCCTTACAAAAATTGGGACCAGTCAAACACACGGTTAGGGAGTTATTGGTGGATTAAGATTCTACAAGGACTTATATAGGGACATATTAATGGTCAAAGGGAAATAACCTTCTCAGTTGGTGGCAGTGAGAATGGTAAGGACGGGGGTGTTTTTCCTACCTCGGAGGAATTTCTTGTTTCATTTGAAAGGCATGATCCTGCTTGGATATAAACCTTGCTGTCTCTTCCTATTCTTTTCCTTGGGGGGACATATTGCTGCTTAGATGTGATTCTTGCTTTGTCTGTCGCTTTTTTCCTTGAGGGACGTAGTGCTGCCAAGATACAATTCTTGCTTTCTCGTTCGCGTCTTTTCTTTGAGGAACATATTGCTGCTTAGATAAAATGCAGGTTTTGTCTGTCACACCTGTCTACCCTTTTCCAGAGACGACGTGATCGACTACGAGGAGTTCCTGCGCGTGTTCGGCGTGCACGCCACGGCCACCGTCATGCACCAGGTGTTCACCACGCTGGACAAGGACAACAGCGGCTTCCTGACCAGGGAGGAGATCATGAAGGCTCTGGACGCGGAGTCCGAGCTCAAGCTGCGCGCGGCCAAGATCTCCGACCTCATCCTGGCCTGGCACAAGGACGCGGACAAGAAGATCAACTACAACGAGTTCGTGCAGGTGTGGATCAAGTACAAGTAAAACAGCGCGGAGACTCTGGGCTTGAGACTGCCGCTGATGTTGCTCAGCGAAGTCACAGTAAAATGTCTCTGATAGGTTTTAGAGGCGTGTGAGAACGTTAAGCATCATCAGGAGTACTGCCTAGCGAAGTCACAGCAAAATGTCACTGATACGTTTTAGAGGCCTGTGAGAACGTTAAGCATCATCAGCTGTAGTACTGTACCACCGGTCTTTGTCAATTGATGACTGCCTGCTGGTTTCTTAGTGAGGATGTAATTCTTAATCGAGAAGAAGCAAGCCACTTGCTTTTATCTTTCATTTATTACAGGACCTGTTTTGTGTAGTAAAATGTGGTGTCAGAGTGAGAATGAAAAAAGTTCGGTGGAATGAAAGTTTTTTTTGCATTACTTTCTTAAAAAGAAATTTGCTGTGGAATTATTATATATCATACATTAATGTTCATTTTTGAATTTGTTTTGTTAGTTTTAAATTTTGTATTTGTTTTGATAGTGGCATTAGCCGATGATGAGAAAGTTCGTTTCCCTGTTTTGTTCTGCGGTAGACAACTATGTAAAGTCATTCCCTTTCCGACAATTTTCGTCTGTATTTTGCCTGTTCAGAATGGCAATTCATCTTGTTTCAACTGCGTGATCTGTCATCCTATGAATTATACTCTTATGCCTGAATGGATAATTAAAAGAAGACTGATTTGAAGGTAAACGGAACAGTATTGTGTAATTTTTTCTGTTGTTGCTTTTTGTTTAATGTCAATTCGGAGCTCTTGTTCCCATTCTGTTGATGTTTGCTCCCGGATCCCCCCCTCTCTCTCCATTACATACGCGTACGCATGCAATCACGCGCAATCACACACACACAATCAAATCACACACACTCACATATACAATCACACACACACACACTCACATACACAATCACACACAATCAAATCACACACACTCACATACACAATCACACACACACACACACACACACACACACACACACACACACAATCAAATCACACACACTCACATACACAATCACACACACACACACACACACACACACACACACAATCAAATCACACACACTCACATACACAATCACACACAATCAAATCACACACACT
Source organism: Littorina saxatilis (assembly GCF_037325665.1). Taxonomy (NCBI): domain Eukaryota; kingdom Metazoa; phylum Mollusca; class Gastropoda; order Littorinimorpha; family Littorinidae; genus Littorina; species Littorina saxatilis. The sequence continues at coordinate 99,459,175 of NC_090246.1, forward strand.
CACATACACAATCACACACAATCAAATCACACACACTCACATACACAATCACACACAATCAAATCACACACACTCACATACACAATCACACACAATCAAATCACACACACTCACATACACAATCACACACAATCAAATCACACACACTCACATACACAATCACACACAATCAAATCACACACACACACACACACAATCAAATCACACACACTCACATATACAATCACACACACACACACTCACATACACTATATAATAACACGTTTACTCCAACAAGGAGACAAAAGCTTTATTTTCTAGCGGAAAACATTTAAAAAATAAAATATACACAGTTAGAAGAACGAAGGCATAATATGAGCAAGAGAGACATAGAAAACAATGCATATCTAGGTTACTCCAAGACCCCCCCCCCCCCCCCCCCCCTCGTCACAGAAATTCTTTCCCACCGGGGTCTCTGTAGTCTTGTTCACCAACTCACAAATAAAACACGAATTTGTCCAGTGTACAATGAACTTCCCGTTCAGTCCCTTTTTGACTGGAGGTGAAATGGAAAAAACAAAAAAGAGTACTGGTTTATCTATCCAGGGGAACTAATCTTACACTGATGAAAAATAGTTTTCTTCCACATTAAATTTCATTCACAATTTGATTGTTTAAGTTAAGCATGCAGAGCCAAAAGACGGTGACCCTAAAAGACAGCATTGACAATTGTTAGCAAAATATCCCAAAAGCCTACAACATGACATTCGGAAAATGAAAAGAACAAGATCATAAAATACTTTTGTTTTAAGTTTAAATGAATTTATGCGACTAAAGCAAGATAGATACAAGATGTATAAATGGTTATTTAGTGAATGCCTACGTCTACACAAGAAAAGCAAAAAACCCAAGCACAGGCAGTTTATTTGCCCACTAAAACTATCGTAAATTGTCAATCAAGGCACCAATAACACATATTTACTACCAAAAGAGTACATTTAAGTTCATAGGAAATCACGAAAAGACAGCATATTGTTGAGGTACAGGGTGACCCAAAAAAAAGAGTACCCAAACAAAACGTCATACATTGAACAAAAATAAAGCAATTTTACACACACAAGTAGCCTCTGCATGATTTGCACAGAAAATTTTAGCGTTCTAGCTTGTCTTTCAGGAAAGTTATGCTCATTCTACAGAACATGCTCCAAATGGCCTCCCCCGGATTTAAATCCCCCATATTTCTATCTTTGGGGGTTCCTGAAAGACAACATCTACAGGAACAACCCACAGACAATCACAGAACTCAAGAGAGCCATCACAACAACCATTCGCGGAATCTCGCAACAGGAGTGTGTGCGGGTGATTGATAACTTTGCGCGGCGAGTTCACGTTTGCCTGCAGCGGCGCGGAGGCCATTTGGAGCATGTTCTGTAGAATGAGCATAACTTTCCTGAAAGACAAGCTAGAACGCTAACATTTTCTGTGCAAATCATGCAGAGGCTACTTGTGTGTGTAAATAAATTTTATGAAGATTGCTTTATTTTTGTTCAATGTATGACGTTTTGTTTGGGTACTCTTTTTTTTGGGTCACCCTGTAAACACACAAATGCACATATACACGCTCAAATATTTCCTTCGGCAGGAAGGGCAGAAAGCAACTATACATGAATTCAGCTATATTCTTAAATCCAAAAACAAATAAACTGCTATATTTTTAGTCACCAACTGTGTTACATCCTCGCTACATACATGAAAACAGTGAAAAAAATGAACGAAATAAACAAATAAAATATCTGATAAACTTACAGAGTAAGGCCAACCTTGAACTGGCAAGTTAAGACTAAATGTATTTATAATCTCTTTCATCGCTGCGAGCAAATTTCAAAAGTAAAATTTTAAAAACTGATGCGGCAGATAAAGTATTTACGATTTAAACAACTTTTTTTTTTAAAGTACCATCACAACCACCACCACCACAACAACAACAACAACAAACACATGCTGTTGGAAACTGGAAAAGAAAATAGACACAGTGGAACCATTGCCAGACCTAATCATTCCATTTTAAGCAGTTGAAAACATTGAAAATACAATACAACGCAGATATTGCTAGTACCACACCCAGCTTATTCCATTTTAAGCAGTTGAAAATACAATACAACACAGATATTGCTAGTACCACACCCAGCTTATTCCATTTTAAGCAGTTGAAAATACAATACAACACAGATATTGCTAGTACCACACCCAGCTTATTCCATTTTAAGCAGTTGAAAATACAATACAACGCAGATATTGCTAGTACCACACCCAGCTTATTCCATTTTAAGCAGTTGAAAACATTGAAAATACAATACAACGCAGATATTGCTAGTACCAAACCTAGCCTCTTACATTTTAAGCAGTTGAAACATTGAAAAGGCAATACAATGGGACACTTGCTAAAATTATACCTAGCCTTTTATGCTTGAAGCAATTGAAAACATAACTGACACTTGGGCAATACCAAGGTAAAGTGGCCAGTGCCTTGCTTGTCACACCAAAGCAATACCAAAAGAAACAACAAGTCGCGTAAGGCGAAAATACAACATTTAGTCAAGCTGTCGAACTCACAGAATGAAACTGAACGCAATGCAATTTTTCAGCAAGGCCGTATACTCGTAGCATCGTCAGTCCACCGCTCGTGACAAAGGCAGTGAAATTGACAAGAAGAGCGGGGTAGTAGTTGCGCTGAGAAGGATAGCACGCTTTTCTGTACCTCTCTTCGTTTTAACTTTCTGAGCGTGTTTTCAATCCAAACATATCATATCTATATGTTTTTGGAATCAGGAACCGACAAGGAACAAGATGAAAGTGTTTTTAAATCGATTTCGGAAATTTGATTTTGATAATAATTTTTATATGTTTAATTTTCAGAGATTGTTTTTAATCCGAATATAACATATTTATATGTTTTTCGAATCAGAAAATGATGAAAGTAAATTTGGATCGTTTTATAAAAAAATAATTTTAATTACAATTTTCAGATTTTTAATGACCAAAGTCATCAATTAATTTTTAAGCCACCAAGCTGAAATGCAATACCAAACCCCGGCCTTCGTCGAAGATTGCTTGGCCAAAATTTCAATCAATTTGATTGAAAAATGAGGGTGTGACAGTGCCGCCCCAACTTTTACAAAAAGCCGGATATGACGTCATCAAAGACATTTATCGAAAAAATGAAAAAAAAAACGTCCGGGGATGTCATACCCAGGAACTCCCATGTCAAATTTCATAAAGATCGGTCCAGTAGTTTACTCTCAATCGCTCTACACACACACGCGCGCACACACACATACACCACACCCTCGTCTCGAATCCCCCCTCTACGTTAAAACATTTTAGTCAAAACTTGACTAAATGTAACAAGAGATAAAACAGATAGTACCAGACCAATTGCTTGTTATATTTGAAGCAATTGGAAACACTAAAAAGGTAATACAACAGGAAAATTGCTTGTACAATACCTAGCTAGTCTTCTTCTTCTTCTTCTGCGTTCGTGGGCTGAAACTCCCACGTACACTCGTGTTTTTTTGCACGAGTGGAATTTTACGTGTATGACCGTTTTTTACCCCGCCATTGAGGCAGCCATACGCCGTTTTCGGAGGAAGCATGCTGGGTATTTTCGTGTTTCTATAACCCACCAAACTCTGACATGGATTACAGGATCTTTTTCGTGCGTACTTGGTCTTGTGCTTGCGTGTACACACGGGGGTGTTCGGACACCGAGGAGAGTCTGCACACAAAGTTGACTCTGAGAAATAAATCTCTCGCCGAACGTGGGGACGAACTCACGCTGACAGCGGCCAACTGGATACAAATCCAGCGCGCTACCGACTGAGCTACATCCCCGCCAGACCTAGCTAGTTATATTAAATGGAACTTGAAACATTAAAAAGGTTATATAACGGGAATATTACCCAAGTATAGGGTTATGGGAAAACATAGTATTGAAGAAAAAAACCCATTATGCTCCATTACAGAGCATCATGATGTTCAAATGATAGCCGGATGACCATTTTATCCTGTATGTCCTCACTGGATTATTGTTCCTATACTTGGGTGCCTAACGTTACACGTCGTTTACTTGTAAACAGAAGCCTCTAAACCATACGATAACCTTGAGAACTACCAACAACTCTGTCAACCCACTACTTAGGCGTACGAATGACATCATGAGCTCTTATAATATCGAGCTGAAATGGAACAAACGCGCAGCTAAGAACATGAAAGAAAATGTATGTGTGTACAAAAGTAAAATCTATGTTTTTATGTTATTCACACTTTAAAAACATCAGACTTTACACACACACAAATTTAAACGTTCTGTTTATATCAAACACAGATTACCAATCACTACTTATAAGCCTAAACACGTTTTCTCAGAGCTCAAACTTGATGGCTAGTACATAGTTTCTTCTTTTTTTGTCTCTTTTTTTAGGAGTTTTGTTGTGAGAAAAAAAAATTCAAAATCAAAACATCTACGACATCTGATGACACGCAACCGGGTGCAAGGGCAGAAGCTGTGGCGATAATTGTTGTCTTAATAGTAGCTATCACTAAGTTGGGGAGAAAACCATCTTGCACGTGCCTTTTGTTGTCGCCCTTCTAAGCATGGCACTAATCTATTCAAAAACTGCACGTGACACCACAGAGAAGCGCTAAAACTGAAACTGAAATGAAAGCAGAATTTCAAGGAAACGAACAAAGGTGACCCCCAAAAAACTCCACTGACACAACTGCTAATAACGTATACATCTGCTTAGCCAATTACTTTATATTTGGTGTACATTAAAGCCCCACTCCGCCTCACATGAGGTTTACAGGACGATGGCATATTTCACAAAAACAGCAATACTAACGTTATGGAACACACTTGCAATAGCATTTAACATCATTAAAATGCACAGTTCACTTGAATGGACATTCAGCATGCGTAAACCACACACCAGTTCTCGTGGTTTATTCAACCCCCGAGCCGTCAGTGCCCTGTGTGACCCACTTTCCTCTTCTTCTCTTTTTTAATTTTTATATATATACATGATAAACTTAGTCGTTTGCGGTTTTAATGCGATTCTGTATTTGCAATAGCATGATATTGTGTACCTCTGAATAACAAAAAAACCAAATGACTGCTAGTGACACAAACCCAAGGGCGGTGACTTCAAAGAACCCGTGGCAGTTTTCGGAAACTCCGTCTGCTTGGGCAATGGTAAGGTGCAGCTCATTTGATGTGATATTATTCCTGTCGCGGAAGTACGCGTGTATGCGCACACTACTCAATCTACACAGGCACAACAAGAAACAGTATCAAATGGTGGACATTTCACATTTTGAAAAAGACAACGTTTTATCGTTTTCGGTAGCCCACGTCCCCGTCATCAATTCAATACAACGCGTAAATTGCTTGTACTAGACCTAGCTTGTTACATTTTAAGCAATTGGAAACATTGATAAGGCAATACAACGTGGACATGATTTGTGCCAGACCTAGCTTCTTACATTTTAAGCAATTGGAAACATTGATTAGGCAATACAACGTGGACATGATTTGTGCCAGACCTAGCTTCTTACATTTTAAGCAATTGGAAACATTGATAAGGCAATACAACGTGGACATGATTTGTGCCAGACCTAGCTTCTTACATTTTAAGCAATTGGAAACATTGATAAGGCAATACAACGTGGACATGATTTGTGCCAGACCTAGCTTCTTACATTTTAAGCAATTAGAAACATTGATAAGCCAATCCAACGTGGACATGATTTGTGCCAGACCTAGCTTCTTACATTTTAAGCAATTGGAAACATTGATTAGGCAATACAACGTGGACATGATTTGTGCCAGACCTAGCTTCTTACATTTTAAGCAATTGGAAACATTGATTAGGCAATACAACGTGGACATGATTTGTGCCAGACCTAGCTTCTTACATTTTAAGCAATTGGAAACATTGATAAGGCAACACAACGTGGACATGATTTGTGCCAGACCTAGCTTCTTATATTTTAAGCAATTGGAAACATTGATAAGGCAATACAACGTGGACATGATTTGTGCCAGGATAAAGATAAGATAAGATTTTATATAGTCCATGAGGGTAACCTCACAGAAATTCGGGCTGCTTTCTCCCTGGGGAAAGCGAGCTGCCATACAGTATACGGCGCTACCCATTTTTTTTTTTTTTTTTTTTTTTTTTGCATGCGTGTATTCATGTTTTCAAGCCCTGAGACCTAATGCCGTGTGAGATGGAATTTTTTTTACACTTTATTCCAAGTCACACGGGTATTTGGTGGACATTTTATCTATGCCTATACAATTTTGCCAGGAAAGACCCTTTTGTCAATCGTGGGATCTTTAACGTGCACACCCCAATGTAGTGTACACGAAGGGACCTCGGTTTTTCGTCTCATCCGAAAGACTAGCACTTGAACCCACCACCTAGGTTAGGAAAGGGGGGAGAAAATCGCGGCCTGACCCAGGCCTGAACACGCAACCTCTCGCTTCCGAGCGCAAGTGCGTTACCACTCGGCCACCCAGTCCCTATCTTCGTACATTTTAAGCAATTGGAAACATTGATAAGGTAATACAACGTGGACATGATTTGTGCCAGACCTAGCTTCTTATATTTTAAGCAATTGGAAACATTGATAAGGCAATACAACGTGGACATGATTTCTGCCAGACCTAGCTTCTTACATGTTAAGCAATTGGAAACATTGATAAGGCAATACAACGTGGACATGATTTGTGCCAGACCTAGCTTCTTTCATTTTAAGCAATTGGAAACATTGATAAGGCAATACAACGTGGACATGATTTGTGCCAGACCTAGCTTCTTTCATTTTAAGCAATTGGAAACATTGATAAGGCAATACAACGTGGACATGATTTGTGCCAGACCTAGCTTCTTATATTTTAAGCAATTAGAAACATTCAAAAGACAATACCATGGGAAACTTGCTAGAATCAGACCTACATGTAGATTGTTATGCTTCAACCAATTGAAAACTTGGACAATACATAAGGAAAATGGCTAGTACCAGACCTATCTTGTCACATTGAACGCAATTAAAAAGGTAAAACAATAGGACAACTGTTAGTACCAGACCTATCTTGTCACATTGAACGCAATTAAAAAGGTAAAACAATAGGACAACTGCTAGTACCAGACCTATCTTGTCACATTGAACGCAATTAAAAAGGTAAAACAATAGGACAACTGTTAGTACCAGACCTATCTTGTCACATTGAACGCAATTAAAAAGGTAAAACAATAGGACAACTGCTAGTACCAGACCTATCTTGTCACATTGAACGCAATTAAAAAGGTAAAACAATAGGACAACTGCTAGTACCAGACCTATCTTGTCACATTGAACGCAATTAAAAAGGTAAAACAATAGGACAACTGCTAGTACCAGACCTATCTTGTCACATTGAACGCAATTAAAAAGGTAAAACAATAGGACAACTGTTAGTACCAGACCTATCTTGTCACATTGAACGCAATTAAAAAGGTAAAACAATAGGACAACTGTTAGTACCAGACCTATCTTGTCACATTGAACGCAATTAAAAAGGTAAAACAATAGGACAACTGTTAGTACCAGACCTATCTTGTCACATTGAACGCAATTAAAAAGGTAAAACAATAGGACAACTGTTAGTACCAGACCTATCTTGTCACATTGAACGCAATTAAAAAGGTAAAACAATAGGACAACTGTTAGTACCAGACCTATCTTGTCACATTGAACGCAATTAAAAAGGTAAAACAATAGGACAACTGTTAGTACCAGACCTATCTTGTCACATTGAACGCAATTAAAAAGGTAAAACAATAGGACAACTGTTAGTACCAGACCTATCTTGTCACATTGAACGCAATTAAAAAGGTAAAACAATAGGACAACTGTTAGTACCAGACCTATCTTGTCACATTGAACGCAATTAAAAAGGTAAAACAATAGGACAACTGTTAGTACCAGACCTATCTTGTCACATTGAACGCAATTAAAAAGGTAAAACAATAGGACAACTGTTAGTACCAGACCTATCTTGTCACATTGAACGCAATTAAAAAGGTAAAACAATAGGACAACTGTTAGTACCAGACCTATCTTGTCACATTGAACGCAATTAAAAAGGTAAAACAATAGGACAACTGTTAGTACCAGACCTATCTTGTCACATTGAACGCAATTAAAAAGGTAAAACAATAGGACAACTGTTAGTACCAGACCTATCTTGTCACATTGAACGCAATTAAAAAGGTAAAACAATAGGACAACTGTTAGTACCAGACCTATCTTGTCACATTGAACGCAATTAAAAAGGTAAAACAATAGGACAACTGTTAGTACCAGACCTATCTTGTCACATTGAACGCAATTAAAAAGGTAAAACAATAGGACAACTGTTAGTACCAGACCTATCTTGTCACATTGAACGCAATTAAAAAGGTAAAACAATAGGACAACTGTTAGTACCAGACCTATCTTGTCACATTGAACGCAATTAAAAAGGTAAAACAATAGGACAACTGCTAGTACCAGACCTATCTTGTCACATTGAACGCAATTAAAAAGGTAAAACAATAGGACAACTGTTAGTACCAGACCTATCTTGTCACATTGAACGCAATTAAAAAGGTAAAACAATAGGACAACTGCTAGTACCAGACCTATCTTGTCACATTGAACGCAATTAAAAAGGTAAAACAATAGGACAACTGTTAGTACCAGACCTATCTTGTCACATTGAACGCAATTAAAAAGGTAAAACAATAGGACAACTGTTAGTACCAGACCTATCTTGTCACATTGAACGCAATTAAAAAGGTAAAACAATAGGACAACTGCTAGTACCAGACCTATCTTGTCACATTGAACGCAATTAAAAAGGTAAAACAATAGGACAACTGCTAGTACCAGACCTATCTTGTCACATTGAACGCAATTAAAAAGGTAAAACAATAGGACAACTGCTAGTACCAGACCTATCTTGTCACATTGAACGCAATTAAAAAGGTAAAACAATAGGACAACTGTTAGTACCAGACCTATCTTGTCACATTGAACGCAATTAAAAAGGTAAAACAATAGGACAACTGCTAGTACCAGACCTATCTTGTCACATTGAACGCAATTAAAAAGGTAAAACAATAGGACAACTGTTAGTACCAGACCTATCTTGTCACATTGAACGCAATTAAAAAGGTAAAACAATAGGACAACTGTTAGTACCAGACCTATCTTGTCACATTGAACGCAATTAAAAAGGTAAAACAATAGGACAACTGCTAGTACCAGACCTATCTTGTCACATTGAACGCAATTAAAAAGGTAAAACAATAGGACAACTGCTAGTACCAGACCTATCTTGTCACATTGAACGCAATTAAAAAGGTAAAACAATAGGACAACTGTTAGTACCAGACCTATCTTGTCACATTGAACGCAATTAAAAAGGTAAAACAATAGGACAACTGCTAGTACCAGACCTATCTTGTCACATTGAACGCAATTAAAAAGGTAAAACAATAGGACAACTGTTAGTACCAGACCTATCTTGTCACATTGAACGCAATTAAAAAGGTAAAACAATAGGACAACTGTTAGTACCAGACCTATCTTGTCACATTGAACGCAATTAAAAAGGTAAAACAATAGGACAACTGCTAGTACCAGACCTATCTTGTCACATTGAACGCAATTAAAAAGGTAAAACAATAGGACAACTGTTAGTACCAGACCTATCTTGTCACATTGAACGCAATTAAAAAGGTAAAACAATAGGACAACTGTTAGTACCAGACCTATCTTGTCACATTGAACGCAATTAAAAAGGTAAAACAATAGGACAACTGTTAGTACCAGACCTATCTTGTCACATTGAACGCAATTAAAAAGGTAAAACAATAGGACAACTGTTAGTACCAGACCTATCTTGTCACATTGAACGCAATTAAAAAGGTAAAACAATAGGACAACTGTTAGTACCAGACCTATCTTGTCACATTGAACGCAATTAAAAAGGTAAAACAATAGGACAACTGTTAGTACCAGACCTATCTTGTCACATTGAACGCAATTAAAAAGGTAAAACAATAGGACAACTGTTAGTACCAGACCTATCTTGTCACATTGAACGCAATTAAAAAGGTAAAACAATAGGACAACTGCTAGTACCAGACCTATCTTGTCACATTGAACGCAATTAAAAAGGTAAAACAATAGGACAACTGTTAGTACCAGACCTATCTTGTCACATTGAACGCAATTAAAAAGGTAAAACAATAGGACAACTGTTAGTACCAGACCTATCTTGTCACATTGAACGCAATTAAAAAGGTAAAACAATAGGACAACTGTTAGTACCAGACCTATCTTGTCACATTGAACGCAATTAAAAAGGTAAAACAATAGGACAACTGTTAGTACCAGACCTATCTTGTCACATTGAACGCAATTAAAAAGGTAAAACAATAGGACAACTGTTAGTACCAGACCTATCTTGTCACATTGAACGCAATTAAAAAGGTAAAACAATAGGACAACTGCTAGTACCAGACCTATCTTGTCACATTGAACGCAATTAAAAAGGTAAAACAATAGGACAACTGCTAGTACCAGACCTATCTTGTCACATTGAACGCAATTAAAAAGGTAAAACAATAGGACAACTGCTAGTACCAGACCTATCTTGTCACATTGAACGCAATTAAAAAGGTAAAACAATAGGACAACTGTTAGTACCGGAACTATAAATTGGTATATTTGAATCAATTGGAAACATTGAAAAGGCAATACAACGGGAAAAGTGCGAGTTCCAGACCTAGCTTGTTTCATATTAAGCAAATATAGGACTAAGGAAACAAATAAAATGGTACAGCGTTAAGCACAGAAACCACCCAGCAGAAACAAGAAAGCCATGTACAAAATAATAATACACGCCGAAAGCAAACAGGGTTCTGCTTTTAGTATTGAAGGCAAAAATCACATTATGCTCCATTACACAAAATCATGATACTCAAATGATATCCGGATGATATTTTGGATCCTTTTGTACCTTTTTTTTAAATCAAAAACATCCTCGAACACATGAATACAGTCGCAGAAATCAGCACACACAAAAAACAAAAACAAAAGCACTCACAGATTTTGTTTGCTTAACGCCCAGCCGACAACAAAGGGCCATATCAGGGCGGTGCTGCTTTGACATATAACGTGCGCCACACACAAGACAGAAGTCGCAGCACAGGCTTCATGTCTCACCCAGTCACATTATTCTGACACTGGACCAACCAGTCCTAGCACTAACCCCAAAATGCCTAACGCCAGGCGGAGCAGCCACTAGATTGCCAATTTTAAAGTCTTAGGTATGACCCGGCCGGGGTTCGAACCCACGACCTCCCGATCACGGGGCGGACGCCTTACCACTAGGCTAACCGTGCCGGTCACTCACAGATGAATATAAGCAAAAACATAAAACGACCTGACAAAATCAAAAGCAAAATGTCGGTATATCCATACGTTCGTCGTACCTTGCCTACATTTCTATTTCATCTAAAACAATATTCAACATACAGTAGTAGTAGTAGTAGTAGTAGTAGTAGTAGTAGTAGTAGTAGTAGTAGTAGTAGTAGTAGTAGTAGTAGTAGTAAAATTGATATTAAAAGTCCTACGGTTTTTTGCCATTAAGGACTTGAGCGTTTTTCCGCTTTAAAAAAACAACAACAAAAAAACAAGTCGCGTAAGGCGAAAATACAACATTTAGTCAAGCTGTCGAACTCACAGAATGAAACTGAACGCAATGCAATTTTTCAGCAAGACCGTACACTCGTAGCATCGTCAGTCCACCGCTCGTGGCAAAGGCAGTGAAATTGACAAGAAGAGCGGGGTAGTAGTTGCGCTGAGAAGGATAGCACGCTTTCCTCTCTTCGTTTTAACTTTCGGAGCGTGTTTTTAATCCAAACATATCATATATATATATGTTTTTGGAATCAGGAACCGACAAAAAATAAGATGAAAGTGTTTTTAAATTGATTTCGAAAATTTAATTTTGATCATAATTTTTATATTTTTAATTTTCAGAGCTTGTTTTTAATCCAAACATATCATATATATATGTTTTTGGAATCAAGAACCGACAAGAAATAAGATGAAAGTGTTTTTAAATTGATGTTGAAAATTTAATTCTGATCATAGTTTTTATATTTTTAATTTTCAGAGCTTGTTTTTAATCCAAATATAACATATTTATATATTTTTGGAATCAGAAAATGAAGAATAAAATGAACGTAAATTTGGATCGTATGATAAAAAATTTTTTTTTGTACAATTGTCAGATTTTTAATGACCAAAGTCATCAATTAATTTTTAAGGCACCAAGCTGAAATGCAATACCGAAGTCCGGCCTTTGTCGAAGATTACTTGGCCAAAATTTCAATCAATTTGATTGAAAAATGAGGGTGTGACAGTGCCGCCTCAATTTTTACAAAAAGCCGGATATGACGTCATCAAAGGTATTTATCGAAAAAAAGAAAAAAAACGTCCGGGAATATCATTCCCAGGAACTCTCATGTCAAATTTCATAAAGATCGGTCCAGTAGTTTGGTCTGAATCGCTCTACACACACACACACGCACAGACAGACACACAGACAGACACACACACACACACATACACCACGACCCTCGTCTCGATTCCCCCTCTATGTTAAAACATTTAGTCAAAACTTGACTAAATGTTAAAAAAGAAAAGAGGAGGGCAGGGGGGTTGAGATGATGATGCTCTGTGGAATTCGTTAAAATGAAAAGTAGTTAAGATGTTTCTTAGTAAGAATTATAAGTTTGTATTCTATATCCTGAATAACGGGTTTGTAAAATGATTTTTATTCAAAACGAGTGAAAAGGTAGAACCTTTCAGGATCACCAATAAAAGCAAATAGATGAGCAAGTAAGAAGAACACGAACAATAAATCTCAAAACTTCTTTAAAATAAAAAGGATTAAAGATGTAAGCCACGAAGGCCGTGGTAAAGAAATATGTACAGTTTGGCGACTAGCGCCTCCGTAATATGATTTGTAATTCATAAGCTATGATGCTTTGCTGTATATGACAGCTGAAACTGTATTTGTTACATTTTAGCAGTGTTGACCCCGAGCTTCTACTTCAAACAAAATATAATAGCAAAATCTCAAAGTACGTGTGTGTCACCTAATATGGCCCAGCTTCCACAAATCGGGGAAATTAAAAGCTAAAGGCTGTTTTCATTAATAGAACTTTGCTGAAAATAACCTATAACTAGCCTTCGAGCTTTCAAAAAAATATAACAAAAAGTCTTCTTTTCGTGGAAGGTGATAATTTCATTTATTTTCACTGTTTTTCATAAGTTTCTTTAGTTTCCTGTTGTGCTTCAAATAATGTTCTCGTCAAACCAAAACAGATCAATCTAAAGCGTATTTGAATTAGTCTGACTCGCACACTAAGATGCATCATCAGGGACCATTTGTGAATGTTTCAGTATTTAATTTTTGCTGAATGTCTATCAAAGCTAATTCAGTCACTCTATTTAGGCCTAACAGAGAAGGACTTTCCTGCGTGCGGTTCATGCCATCTCAAATGTTACTCCTTCAGAAATGTTGTGTACAAGTGAGTGTCTTGGCTGACCGAGTCAGTCACGGGTGATCAGCGCTAGAAACACAGCGGCAGTGGCCAGCGCGTCTTCAAAGGCACGGTGGGGTTGGAAGGCAAACTGGGGCCCCAGCACCTGTTTGACGCAGTCCGTCAGAGTCTGCCCTGTTGGACGCTTCAGGTCTTCCACCTCGAGCCAGGCGCGGAACAGCATGCGTGCGTCATACACCTGACCTCTTCTGTGCAGGTCAAGGACGCGACGTTCACCTCCGCTCCAGTGCAGGAAGCATTGAGTGTCGGACACGTGTTGGGCCCAGCGGTGAAACCGCCGTACTGCACCGCGTTGTCCATGGTTCAGGTCATTCGTGTCGTCCACCCTCAGACCGGTCATCTTCTCGATGTCAGGGCGAGAGCTGTCTTCGTTCTCGTTACCGTGACTACCATCCGCTGCAAGTCTGGAGACGGGGTCAACAATTCTCTCGTCCCGGTCAAAAATATCCTTGCAAACCTTCGTGGCTTCTGAGAGCAAGTCTATCCTGCGTGCTATTTCTAATCTCTCTGCTTCGTCGTCGACATGATAGTCGTTTTGTTTGTCATCTTGCATTCTGGTTTCAGCAGGCAGTACGTCTGATTCTTGGTTTTCTTCCGCATCCGAGCCTGAATCTTCATTTTGATCTTCGTATTCTGGCAGCACTGTGACCCCAGGAAGTACATGCTGGTATGTTCCCAATACGTGTCCGTCCAGGGTGAAAGCGACAGCACCGATTTCTGTGATATCCATTGTACCCAATTCCGATTCGTAGTCCACAGAGATGATACAACTGGCGACAAAGTTTGGAGGGAGATTCATTTTGCGGTAATCGCAGTTTACAGAGTCCTTGAGGTATGCTGCCGACTGCAAGGCCAGCTTTGCACGGGCCAGCCTGAAGAACTCACTGTGTGGAAGAGATGTGACGGCCTCCATTGCGTTGCCGAGCTTCGCGCCTTCAACAATTCCTGCGTAACACTTGCTTCGTACAAGACGGATGGGCAATCCTGCTTCACTTGTGGAGGTATTGTTCTCCGCGTGAGTCTTAGGATTGGATTGGAGAGGATTAGAGACACCTCTCGCGCCCGGCTGCCTTCTTGGCAAATAGCGGTATGGCTCACGTGCAATGCGTCAGACGTGATCAAGGGTTTCCGGGGGAGAAGACTCTTCGTGGTTTGCGGCACAGAAGGCGAATACGTTGAGAGGGTTTTCGTCAGACAGAGCAAGGTCAGCTATGACATGAAGGTGGTCTTTGGCTCGTGACATGGCCACATACATGAGCCTGGCCAGTAAAGACCTCGACACGCCTTGACGAGCGAAGGTTTCCGAGACGCCGTACAGGACCACCCGGCTCCGTTCTGCTCCACGTACACCTCGTGACGTGGCGATGACGTAACACTGTAGGTCGGAGAGCGGCACCGCTGAGGAGCAGGAGGAGCTGTAGACCAGGCAGTGCGATCTGGGTCGTCTGCTGCTGGGACTGTTCAGGATCTGCTCAGTCACCTTCTCATTGCAGGCGTTCACGGTGACCGGGCTGACTGCGAGGGCGTCTTTGAGGTCGGACCTTTCTAATCTCTCTCTGACAATTTTCGCACATTGCTGTGTCAAGGGAGAAGAGGTGAACTCCACTGTGTCGTCATCTTGACCTGCTCTTGAAGCAGTCTGGTCAACATAAACCTTTCCGAAGTTTGCGCGAGCATAAGTGTTGAGAATGTGAACTATCTTCGGCGAGCTACGGTAATTATATTTCAGCATGAACAGGTCTTCATTCAGAATTCTGCGCTCGAGGACCGTGTTGAACCAGGCCCCTTCTTCCTGATGCGTAGACTGACAGAGGGTCCCCGCTAATACCAGATGTGTTGATTTACCACGCAGAAACTCCAGAATGTCCCCATGAGCGTGGCTGGCGTCCTGGGCATCGTCCACAACGATCCAGTCCCAACAGCGCGCGGCATCGTCAGGAGGCAGCAGCCGTAGCATGGAAAGCGACTGCTTGAGGCAGCGTCCCTCGTCTTTGGCCATGAGGTTGGTATTGTCGGGCATATTGGTGGCCCAGAAGCCCAGCAAGGCAAACGTGCTAACCAGGCACCCGCTGGGACGCTGGCTGCCCAAGGCCTTGCCCTTTTGAAGGAGGGTGAGGCCACGTTTGAGCAGCCTGGTGGTGATCTCGCGCTTGGTGCAAAGGTCAAGAGACAGGACCAGCACACGTGCCTGAGGTCGCCGAGACAGGACATGTTCCACGAATGCTGCTAACGTGACGGTCTTTCCAGACCCTGGACCTCCGTCGACGGCGAGAGTGTGTCTCTCCCAGTTGTCCAGCACAGCTTGCTGCTCTGAGTCCAGCGGTGGCTCCTTGGTTTTTCCCTTTCGGAGTGCGGCGTCCAGAGCTTCGGCCAGGTTTTCTATGCCGCTGATTCCTGAGGACCCTTGTACCCCCAGCTCCTTAAGCTCCTTCTTCATGTCGTTGGCAGATTTGCCCGGGAAAAGTTCCGTGTGTAAGCTTCGCCGTTTTTGAAGCGTGGCGTGTTCTCCGTCTGTGACTGGCGACAGTGCTTCCTTCATATCGTCCAGCTTGCTGTCTTGACGCAGCCACCATGCCCCGCGCTGTCTGATTATGTGCGAGCAGTCGCCTTTGCTTAATGAAGACTTCAGCTTCGGTCGCTTCGGTGCGGGAGTTGGGAGTTGTGCTCCGTACCTGGCAGCCATATCTGGAGAAAAAAAAGTGTTTCTGAGTTTGATTAAGCGTATTAAATTGAAGGTGTAGGGCACGGTGTAGCTAACAATGAGTGAAAGAACAGGAATGACATGACACTTGGTTGAACATGTTTGAAGGTGTAAGACAAAGGTAGGTACATTTCTTCAGGTCACACATACACACACGCACACGCGCACGCTTGCATCCACACACGCACGCACGCAAGCACGGCCATTACCACTTCACTCAGCAACACGAAAACGCAGATTTTCTTCCAGTGGTGACTGCGACTTGTTCAGTGGTCGTATCCCATAAAAAAAAGAAACAAGTCGCGTAAGGCGAAAATACAACATTAGTCAAGTAGCTGTCGAACTCACAGAATGAAACTGAATGCAATGCAATTTTTCAGCAAGACCGTATACTCGTAGCATCGTCAGTCCACCGCTCATGGCAAAGGCAGTGAAATTGACAAGAAGAGCGGGGTAGTACTTGCGCTGAGAAGGATAGCACGCTTTTCTGTACCTCTCTTCGTTTTAACTTTCTGAGCGTGGTTTTAATCCAAACATATCATATCTATATGTTTTTGGAATCAGGAACCGACAAGGAATAAGATGAAAGTGTTTTTAAATTGATTTGGACAATTTAATTTTGATAATAATTTTTATATATTTAATTTTCAGAGCTTGTTTTTAATCCGAATATAACATATTTATATGTTTTTGGAATCAGCAAATGATGGAGAATAAGATAAACGTAAACTTGGATCGTTTTATAAATTTTTATTTTTTTTTACAATTTTCAGATTTTTAATGACCAAAGTCATTAATTAATTTTTAAGCCACCACGCTGAAATGCAATACCGAACCCCGGGCTTCGTCGAAGATTACTTGACCAAAATTTCAACCAATTTGGTTGAAAAATGAGGGCGTGACAGTGCCGCCTCAACTTTCACGAAAAGCCGGATATGACGTCATCAAAGACAATTATTAAAAAAATGAAAAAAACGTTCGGGGATTTCATACCCAGGAACTCTCATGTCAAATTTCATAAAGATCGGTCCAGTAGTTTAGTCTGAATCGCTCTACACACACACACACACACACACACGCACATACACCACGACCCTCGTTTCGATTCCCCCTCGATGTTAAAATATTTAGTCAAAACTTGACTAAATATAAAAAGGAGAGAAATTATAACGGTCTTTAAGAAGATTCGTTTTCTTTTCATTAAATTTCCATAAAAATTACCTGAAAACAATGCCATGTTAAACTTCAAAGTCTTCTTTTACTTCAAACACAAAATGGAAGACATGATGGGTGTCTTTGTTAGGATTTGGTTACATGTTTTGAACACACCCAAGCAAACAATCGCACCGCGGAGGCAATTTTTTGGAAGCCCGGGAACGGCGGCGCACGCTTTGTACATCCTTGAATATACGGGGTGAAGTCTTGGTTTAAACACAATTTTATTCAAAATACATGACATGAAATAATTGACAAAAATGCAGTTAGGACACGAACTCAAGCATATGCTTATTTGACGTGACCATAACAATACTAAGTTACACAAGTTTTCATGATGGTGGACAACACAATTATTAATCAGAAGACCAAAATGTAGGATATGGGGAACTTAATAAAAACAGAAGGATCTACAGAGAAAAAAGAAAAGAAAAAAAAGAAAAAGAAAAAGAATAATAATAATTTTAAAAAATACGGTGAGACTAGGAATGAAGCGCGTGGGACGAGAACATAAATGTACATTTTTCATGGAGAGGGCAGCATAATTCGTTACGAATGTACGTTTGCATAGATCGGAATTAAGGTTACTCATGTTTAAACGCATTCTGCTGTGTTGTATTTCTACCTGTCTTTTTCCAAAATAATAATAAACTGGCACATAATGATGAGGACTTTGTAAATAATGCTTAAACTCGCTAATTGAGTGTGTGGTTTTAACCACATCAGGCAGATCATTCCATAAAATTGTAGTCGATGGAACGAAGGATGTTCGGAAGATTTCTGTCCTGTGAGCTGGTACACATCTTTCAAGTGGTCGTCTTCTGTGATAAGGATTTAAGTATGAAACTAGTGGTGGCAAAAGATCAACTAAATATAGGGGACATTTACCATGAACCATATTATGATATAAAATCAATCTATGTTGTCTTCGGCGTTCCTTTAAACTACAAAATCCGCTTTCTTTGTAAATCTTACCATGACTAGTTCTCCGCACACCGCCAATTATAATACGTAAAGCTTCAAGGTGTAGTTTTTCCAGGGTGTTCGACAGGGCTTCGGTACAATTATCCCATAATACATCAACATAGTCAAAATGTGGCAAAATAAAGGATTTATACATTATTTACAAACTTTTTCTGCATAACTTATACTTATAATGCCTTAAACAATTAATCAACAAAGTTGTCTTTTTCACAATATTTCTGACTTGAGAGTCCCATTTACAGTCATTTTGCCAAAAAATACCGAGGTGCTTGTGTTCCTTTGTGTCTTCCAAAACTATTCCATTCAAAAATAACGGGTCAATTTGGCTTAAATCACGTTTTATATTCAGCAATTTGGTTTCTGTTTAATTAAAAGTGACTTTCCAACGTGCTGCCCAACAACTAATTTTATCGAGGTCTCTATTTAAAATTTCGGCACGTCTTACCGGATCATTCAATGCAAGTGACATGCTAGTATTATCAGGAAACAATTTAATAACAGACTCAATATAATTTACAATATCATTTATATAAATCAAAAACAACAAAGGGCTTAACACAGAACCTTGAGGAACGCCTGCTTGTATACCTTTCAGCTTTGACTTAGCTCCTTTAACGACAACTAGTGAACACGGTTTGTTAAGTAACTACAAAACCATGACAAAAGTCGACCTCGAACACCAATCGATTCCAATTTTACTAATAATCCTTTGTGCCAGACTTTGTCGAAAGCTTTCAACACATAAAAAAAATACCGCCCGTGTTGTTAAACCGCTGTCGTAATTCAAACATACAACATTATAAGTTGACAAATCGTCGAGTCGCTGGGTATAAAACCTGACTGTGTAGGTGTGAGTATGTTGTTGGATTGTAAAAAGATATATAAGTGGCTATGAATACGTCGTTCCAAAACTTTGCCAACGCAACTCAACAAGGAAATCGGACGATAATTATTACAAGTGTCCGCTGAACATGACTTATAAATAGGCGTAACATTCACAGTTTTCCAAATTTTAGGATATACTTCTTCCCTCAAACTTCTGTTAAACATATGGGTGAGTGGCTCCGAAATAACATCTATAGCTGCAATGAGAAGTCTATTGTGGATCAAATCGGGACCAATGGCTTTTCTTTAATCAAGTCTTGATTCTCTGTGTGGAAATTGAGACACGATAAAACCGGTAAACAAAATTTGCATTTCCTCAGGATTTTACTAGTTTCAAGGTTGAAACGTACGTACGAACCCCAAACTGGCAACTACACACACACTGTGAAACATACTCTGTGGCATACAATCAAACACACACTCACCTGCACACTGGCTTAGAGAAAAAGCAAACGCATGCAGTCGTTTCATGTAACAGGAAAACAAAACAAAAAATCACCTGACCTGTATCTCTACAACTGGCAACTGGGTCGCAAAGCAAAACGGACGAGGAAGCGGCAAAATATGCGTGAGTCTCAATTTACCTCAACTTCAGGTAAAACGCACAAGGTGGCCGGGCGCGATGTCGGCAGTGAACAGACGGGATATCAACCTGTTCAGCCGTTGTAACGTACAGCTTCGTCTTTTGGGTCTAAATCTTAGTGCATCAGCAACAGCACACCTGCACGTCTTTTTCTTGATTGTGCATAACCGATGACACTTCCCATCTGTCGCTCAGTCTAAGGACCCTTTTTGTGCAAAGTAGCTGTGCTCATTTATTATGCATAAATTATTGATCCTCGTCAATGATGGGAAATAATTGGAGTACTCGAACTGAAAGTAGCATTCAGCGGAAAGACCAAGTGCGCACCGTGAAAAGATCCTGTAATCCATGTCAGAGTTCGGTGGGTTATAGAAACACGAAAATACCCAGCATGCTTCCTCCGAAAACGGCGTATGGCTGCCTAAATGGCGGGGTAAAAAACGGTCATACACGTAAAATTCCACTTGTGCAAAAAAAAAACCACGAGTGTACGTGGGAGTTTCAGCCCACGAACGAAGAAGAAGAAGAAGATCAGCAAACAATTTAATAACAGACTCAATATAATTTACAATATCATTTATATAAATCAAAAACAACAAAGGGCCTAACACAGAACCTTGAGGAACGCCTGCTTGTATACCTTTCAGCTTTGACTTCGCTCCTTTTAACGACAACTAATTGAACACGGTTTGTTAAGTAACTACAAAACCATGACAAAAGTCGACCTCGAACACCAATCGATTCCAATTTTACTAATAATCCTTTGTGCCAGACTTTGTCAAAAGATTTGGACACATAAAAAAATACCGCCTGTGTTGTTAAACCGCTGTCGTAATTTAAACATACATCATTATATATATAGACAAGTTGACAAATCGTCGAGTCGCCGGGTATAAAACCTGACTGTGTAGGTGTGAGTATGTTGTTGGATTGTAAAAAGATATATAAGTGGCTATGAATACATCGTTCCAAAACTTTGCCAACGCAACTCAACAACAAGGAAATCAGACGATAATTATTACAAGTGTCCGCTGAACCTGACTCATAAATAGGCGTAACATTCGCAGTTTTCCAAATTTTAGGATATACTCCTTCCCTCAAACGTCTGTTAAACATATGGGTGAGTGGCTCCGAAATAACATCTATAGCTGCAATGAGAAGTCTATTGTGGATCAAATCGGGACCAATGGCTTTTCTTTAATCAAGTCTTGATTCTCTGTGTGGAAATTGAGACACGATAAAACCGGTAAACAAAATTTGCATTTCCTCAGGATTTTACTAGTTTCAAGGTTAATAGCACGTACGAACCCCAAACTGGCAACTACACACACACTGTGAAACATACTCTGTGGCATACAATCAAACACACACTCACCTGCACACTGGCTTAGAGAAAAAGCAAACGCATGCAGTCGTTTCATTTAACAGGAAAACAAAACAAAAAAATCACCTGACCTGTATCTCTACAATTGGCAACTGGGTCGCAAAGCAAAACGGACGAGGAAGCAAAATAGGCTTGAGTCTCAACTTACCTCAACTTCAGGTAAAACGCACAAGGTGGCCGGGCGCGATGTCGGCAGTGAACAGACGGGATATCAACCTGTTCAGCCGTTGTAACGTACAGCTTCGTCTTTTGGGTCTAAATCTTAGTGCATCAGCAACAGCACACCTGCACGTCTTTTTCTTGATTGTGCATAACCGATGACACTTCCCATCGGTCGCTCAGTCTGAGGACCCTTTTTGTGCAAAGTAGCTGTGCTCATTTATTATGCATAAATCATATTGATCCTCGTCAATGATGTGAAATAATTGGAGTACGCGAACTGAAAGTAGCATTCAGCGGAAAGAGCCTTCTCGGGGAAGCCTTGCACCATGTAGAAATGAGAATAGGAGATCAATACGTAAAATCGAAATATATATATAAGAATACTGACAAGAATAGAAAGTAAAATCCGGTCATGAGTTGATTAATAATTATGTGCTTTTGATTCGGTGCGCTGTCCCGGCCACACTCACTTGACACACTCAAAAAGGGGGGGGGGGGGGGGGGGGCAGAAGAGTTCATACTCATACACCACCTCCAGCCCCAAAGCCGCTATGCTAAATTTCTGATTAGGCTTCTGTCCCCAGTACTAGTGACCATTTTGGGACATGGCGTGGGTTATGTGCTAAGATAACTATTCTACATGTGGTAATATTGCTATTTCATATGTTACGTGGATTTCCATTGGTCAATTGGGCAAAACTGAACTCATTGTAAAAGTGATATCGACGACATTTCCGTCGATATCAGTTTTGATATCAACGACCTCTTTATTGCTTCCCCACTTCAAAAACAAAAACACCTAAATTTAAAAATAAACAAATATATATGAAAATGTAATGATCCCAGAATTTGGTTGAGCAAGTGACTAAAGACTTTTTGAAAGAAAAGACATTTTTAAATACTGAAAAGTACAAGAAAAGAGTGAACAAAAAGAAATAATAATCAGAGGGAGGGATATGGAACAGCCAAAACTGAGACAAATACTTTTGTAATTTCTTTACAGTAAATACAAAATGTCCAGAGAATTAGCAATATATCTAACATTGACTGACTGTGTGATGATATCTTCTGCTATTGGTCTGTTTCGACAGTGATATCAAAATCTCGACCTCCGGTCTCGATTTTGATATCACTGTCTCAACACTGAGAACATAGCAGAAGATATCATCACACAGTCCGTCAGTATTGGGTACTGTCAGGCGTCCCCGTGTGTCTGTTACTGGGAATATTGTTGTATCATGCAAGAGAGCTCATTGATGGCCGCAGGAGCGGTCATCTATTGGAATGCATTCGGAGAGGTGACATGTCTCGTTTGCTACCGTTCTCACGAGAAGAGTTACAGGGTGGTTTTCTCTCTCTCTCTTTCTCTCTCTTTCTCTCTCTCTCTCTCTCTCTCTCTCTCTCTCTCTCTCTCTCTCTCTCTCTCTCTCTCTCTCTCTCTCTGCCCCCCGCGGGTTAGGGGGAAGAATTTACCCGAGGCT
Organism: Littorina saxatilis; assembly: GCF_037325665.1. Taxonomy (NCBI): domain Eukaryota; kingdom Metazoa; phylum Mollusca; class Gastropoda; order Littorinimorpha; family Littorinidae; genus Littorina; species Littorina saxatilis. The sequence goes on from NC_090246.1 coordinate 99,482,279, forward strand.
CTCTCTCTCTCTCTCTCATCCGACTCCTGGCACACAGGTCAAAGCAGAGGTTAACTTGAGTGCACGTGTACCCAGCAGGAGGGGGGTGATTCGGGTCAGAAGTGGGGTAAGCACTTTGGTCTTCAGTCTTTGGGTTATAGCTTTCAGTGGAGAAGATGCCAACATGAAATTGCACTATGCTCTACTATTTATTGTCCTTGTCTATCAGACACGAAGAAGGGAAGCTACAATCTCCCCGCCAGGCCATATACTCTTTGTTTCCTGAGCCTGGACCATTGAGACGGTTACCTCATAGATCTGTTCATTCTTCAGTTTGTCGGTGTCAAAAGTTATACCCCCATTCCACACAACCGTTCTTTGTCCAGTTCCCGTACCAACCAAGGACTGCTGCCACAACAATGGAACGCTGCGCAAACTGACGACCGTTTTTTGGCATCTTTCAGCAGCGTCTGACCATAGTGGCAGCCGTCCTTGGTCGGTAAGGGAACGGGACCTAGAACGGATGTTTGTTTGTTCAGTTTATTAACACCAATGGCCAATCCGCGTTATTTGTCATCAAACGTGCATGCAACTACAGTAGGCTTATCTTTTCTTTTTTTTTAGAATTCCTCGAAGCATAGTGGGTAAAACGATATTCAATTACCGGACAAGGGTAGAGACATTTTAACAGGAAGCCTACCAGTGTTATATTATAATTAAACCCACAAACAAACACTTCACTGTACATTTTCACGAATCATGCGAATCTGCGATTGCTACAAGAACAAAACGCTTCTGTTCTTTAAACGTTTTTTGTGTGTGTTTTTTTTAGTTCATTTACCTAGAAAGATCAAATCCCAAGAAATGAGTTTCAATATGTTGAGCTGATTTAAGAAAAATGCTTATGTCCACAAACATATTCAGTTCTTGTTCAAGCCCATAATGTGTACCGTAGAATATTCGAAGATTCACACCTAGAACATTATGACTTATAAGCGTGTGATACGTTCCAAACCTGTTGTAAATTACTGACGGTGTTAGCGAACCCGGTCGAACCGCGACTAATGTATTTCTAGGTTTTTCGTAACAAACAGAAAACATCGGTCCTACTAATTGCCGTCCGGAGCCGTCCGGAACCGTCCGGAGCCGTCCGGAACCGACCGGAGCCGTCCGGAACCGTCCGGAGGCCGTCCGGAGCAGTCCGGGGGCCGTCCGGAGCAGTCCCGGGGCCGTCCGGAGGCACACACATTTATACATAATCTTCTTGTGTGTATGTGTACATGCAAGTGTGTCAGTGTGTGTGTGTGTGTGGGTGTAAGTGTGTGTGTGTGTGTAAGTGTGTGTGTGTGGGTGTAAGTGTGTGTGCATGCAGATCTTTCTCTCCCTATCGATCGGCACACACATTTATTCATAATCTTCTTGTGTGAGTGTGTGTGTGTGTGTGTGTGTGTGTGTGTGTGTGTGTTTGTGTGTGTGTGTGCGGAGGCACCCACATTCAGTATACATAATCTTCTTGTGTGTGTGTGTGTGTACATGCAAGTGTGTGTGTGTCACTGTGTGTGGGTGTAAGTGTGTGTGCATGCAGATCTTTCTTTCTCTCTCTCTCGATCTCTCTCGAACCGTCCGGGGGCCGTCCGGAGCAGTCCGGAACCGTCCGGGGGCCGTCCGGAGTAGTCACGGGGCCGTCCGGAGGCACACACATTTATACATAATCTTCTTGTGTGTGTGTGTACATGCAAGTGTGTGTGGGGGTGGGTGTAAGTGTGTGTGCATGCAGATCTTTCTCTCTCTCTATCGATCGGCACACACATTTATTCATAATCTTCTTGCTCCTTTAGTTTAATGAACATCAATCCGATATGTGCTCACTGAATGGTGATCACCTGTATCACTGAATGGTGAGCACATATCGGATTGTGTGTGTCTCTTTGTAACATTTGAAACCACGTCCGAAAGCCAAAGATGCCTCGACAACAGCAATGGCCGTGTGGCTGTTGCAAGAAATCATGCAAAACAGATGCTGTTTTTTGTGGGAAATGCCAAAGGTGGTTTCATACGTTATGTGAAGTTCTCACTAAGGAGCAATACATAGAGATGGATGAGATTGAACAGGATTTCATGTGCAAAGGATGTTCAAGTCACAACGGAAGATATGATAAAGATAAAGAAGATCTTAATAAATACTGAATGAATGAAATCGATGTTTTAATGTGTCTTGGGTTTAAAAGTCCTAATGTAGTATCATAACAGATTCTAGTCACTGAGAAACTCTGCTGGGGTCTCTGTTTTGGTTGTAGACATCTGACAGAATTCGAGGTACAAATCCTCTACTGTTTTTGTTGTCCCGTAGATGGACTGTAAAGTGTCTCCGCCTGTATGGCATTATTTCGTCTGCACCTCTGCAAGTCCTCTGAGGCTGGCACGGACTCTGGACAGTCTCGTCCATTCATCTATCTCCTCCTCAAGGAATTGTTCTACTCGCTCAGTCCTTCCAATCGTTGAAGCTGACTTCCGCTGATGGATGGGCGCGTTGGATGATGCCTGAGTAACCGTGGAGAGATCGAGAGAGAGAGAGATCAAATCAAATCAAATCAAATCAAATTTTATTTTTCGAGGGTTGTGGCGTAAGCAATACAACGAGCTTTTTTTCAACCAGCCCTCGCCCAGAGAGGGGACTAATCTAATCACATATTTACACGGATATTAACGTAGAAAAAAAGGTAGAGAAAAACAACAACATATGAATATTTACACATTACATATTATACACAAATATAAAGCGTCGTATATGTAACGTAGTGAAAACAATGCTGAATACACATGCATGAGTAAATGTGTTATTAATTTGAGTGTTTTTGTGTGGATATAATGAACACTGATGCTTTGAACAAATGAAAATATAACCAAACGAAGTCTTCCATCACTGTGATTTTTCGTAATTTAACATTAAATACAGTGAAAGGTGTTTTTTGAAAGTATTGAGACTCATTGGGACTCTCACAAATTCCGGGAGAGAATTCCACAGGACGCTACCAGAATAGGCTAAGCTTGATTTGAAGAGATCTATCCTTGGAATTGGGACGTTAAACTTTCGGTTTGGTTTCACTTTAAAGTTTGCAACGAAAGTTCGTGGTGCACGGCCGGAAAGTATTTTGTGAAGGAGCACGCCTTCATTAAATTTAAATCTTTGTTTTAGTGGGAGAATCTTAAGTTTCTTATAATCATCAGATACAAGACTGGATTGTTTCAGTAGAGAGAGAGAGAGAGAGAGAGAGAGAGAGAGAGAGAGAGAGAGAGAGAGAGAGAGAGAGAGAGAGATATGCATGCACACACACTTACACCCACACACACACACACACACACTTGCATACATGTACACACACACACACAAGAAGATTATGTATACTGAATGTGTGTGCCTCCGCACACACACACACACACACACACACACACACACACACACACACACACACACACACACACACACACACACACACACACACACAAGAAGATTATGAATAAATGTGTGTGCCGATCGATAGGGAGAGAAAGATCTGCTTGCACACACACTTACACACACACACACACACACACACACACACACACACACACACACACACACTTGCATGTACACATACACACAAGAAGATTATGTATAAATGTGTGTGCCTCCGGACGGCCCCGGGACTGCTCCGGACGGCCCCCGGACGGTTCCGGACTGCTCCGGACGGCCTCCGGACGGTTCCGGACGGCTCCGGACGGTTCCGGACGGCTCCGGACGGCAATTAGTAGGACCCGAAAACATACCTCTCAGAAACCCCAAGTTGTCGTGAACGGTGTCGGTTCTTGTACAAATGATTTCGCTCAGTCTTTTGTTAGGGTTGACGAATAGAAAGTGCTCCCTACAAGGAAGCAACTACAATGTCTTTATGAACAAACAGCCGTTTTACTGAACAGCTTTTCGAAAACATTTCTAAAGTTGTAATTGCATTAGCAATGGCACTCCTCCACGTCTGTCCCGACTCTGCCGCATGAGACGGTGACACGCGGTGGGTGCACACGTAAGCCAATCAGCACTGAGGATTTTGCTTCGCGGCCTAGGATGAAAAAAATCGCTAACAGGCTATGTGAGCAACTTTGAATAATGAGAGTCTCTTCCTCATACCCCCCCCCCCCCCCCCCCCCCCCCCCCCTCAAACCGCTTTACACTGTTCTACGTTCTCTGGCGGGATTCATTGAAAAGTAAGTCAGAAAACGTGTATAAAATAATATATAGCATGACTTCCCTTCTTTAGGCTATCTCTGTTATTCTAGTGAGTAGTGAGCAAATACCCAGCTATATTGCTCCGTAGGCCTAAAGTTCGGCCATGACCTAGGCAAATAACTTGCGCAGCCGCGGAAACAAGAAAATGGAAATGATGACGTTTCGAAGGGGAGCGAGGCCAATTTGACCTTGATTCCGACCATGAACCCGCTGTTGATAATCTGGAAGGTCGTGCCGATTCATAGATTCAACCTACAAACTGCGATACGACCTCATCTGTGTTCAGATCGTCAAGGAATGCCGCATGGAATCTTTTATTCTAAAGCCTTACGACACGTTTCGACAAGCATTAAACGGCTGTACACATGAACAACAATGCGGCACTATTTCGTGCGTAGGGCTACGAGTAAAATGTGTTGTTTGCCAAGACTGACACAAAATATAGTTCTACAACTTCTAGGCTTGCGTTGATTATTCTGTCCATGGTGAATTTCCAATGCGTTGTTTCCACATCCCATGGCAAATTCTCCTTACTTTGGTCATACCATACTGATACACGGTGTGTCAACTGATTCCATACATTCACATGATGTTTCCGTTCATACAACCTCATTTCCGGAACAATTGGGAAATCAACCTGTTCAGCCGCTGTGACGGACAGCTTCGTCTTTTCAAGTCTAAATCTTAGTGCATCAGCAACAGCACACGTGCACGTCTTTCTCTTGATTGTGCCGCATAACCGATGACACTCCCTATCTGTTGTCCAGTCTAAGGACCCTTTTGCAAAGTATCTGTGCTCATTTATTATGCACACTGATCCTCGTCAACAAGCAATGAGAATACGCGAACAGAAAGTAGACTTCAAACATAAGAATATAATACACGAACAGAAAGTAAAATCCAGTCATTATTATGGGGGCCAGGAGGCCCCTATTCATACGGTTAGTTTCGAGGTTGACCATGGGCAGCGCCATTTTGTTGTGAAATACGTCATCAGTTTATGTACACAGGAAATTGTGACATCCGTCACCCTATGGGAGGGGTGAAGGCAACATTGTTCATCAGTAGAAAGTTGTGAAATCCGTAACCCTATGGGAGGGGTGAAGGCAAAATTGGTCATCACTGAGTTTGTGTAACACAGGAAGTTGTGAAATACTACTACACTTAGCTTTTTTTCGGGTTTGCAAAAAATATTAACTGCAAGACACAGACAAAATCAAGTATTAAAGAGCAAATACTAAAAACACATGTCAATATATCAATCTACCCTCATTTGGGAGACATTTTCAAATGAACAATGCTTTTTCCTTAAAAGATAAAGATGCTCACGAAAACTTCCCAATTGGAATCCCATGCCCAAACATAAAATTCTTATTCCAGTATAAAAAAAAAGGCACCCGTTTAATGAACCAAAAGAAGAGATGGTTCTACCAAAAAAATTGATGCTTTCACCAAAAGAAAAGATGGCTTGAGTGACAAAGAATTAAAGTACCCCAAAAAAATTTGATCCGCCAAAAGAATTGCTGTCTGAACAAAAAATAAAATAAACTGGCAAAAGCAAATATACTCAGGCAAAAGAAAATATAATCAGGCAAACGATTGACTACTTCAGGCAAAAGAAAATATAGTTTCAACAAAAGAAATGGATAGTCATTCTCCAATACAGTGAAACACAGTGTGAGTGGTGGTCATTGTTTTGACTCACTGATTTCGCTTAAGCAGAGGTGATTTGTGATCACAAATTCAGCTGAATCAAGCAAGGACACAGATTCTGTCAGTTGAAACTGGAGTTTGAAGGCACACCGAGATTGCCGAAGCACCACATCGCACACTGAAAATGTGGACAACAGCGTTTCAGTGGGCAACGTCACCAGCTGAGTTGCTGAAGACTGGGAACACGATCTTCGTGGGATCTTCAACACTGGAAAAGGAGCTCAAGACTGCCATCCGAGAGACCGAAGAAAAGGTTGAATCATCGTCCTGGGCTGACTTCGAGGAGTATGCCACATGTCGGAGGTCGGTGTGGAAGATTACGATCGACGAAAACAATCAGTTTTTCTGCAACTGTCCGGAGTTCCTCAAGTGCTACGTGTGTCATCATTCAATGGGCATGGAGATTCGTTTGGAGGTGACCAACCCCCCTGCCCAGGCCAAGACCATCCCAATCGGCCAGAAGCGAAAGCGCGGGCGCCCAAAGTTGTCGAGACCAGCGCTTATCAGGCAGTGAACACACTGATCTTGACTGCTCTGTACACTGATTTTTATCATTATGATTATGATATGGAGTGACACTATTTTGTCTCTGAAAGTACACTAAACTTTATATTTTTTGTTGACAGTAGCTATTTTGTTGTTGAAATAAATCGGTTTTTTGTTGAGAATTCTTTTGCAAGTCTCATTTCTTTTTTTGGTAGAATCAATTGGTTTTTTGCTAGAAGCATCTATTTTGGTGAAAGCATCTATTCTTTTGGTGATTTAATTTATTGCCTAAAAAAAAAGAGTCTCGTTCCTGCGTTTACTTACGTTTTTAAACACCAAGTGTGATACCTTAGACTAGATCTCTTGGAGTGATCTACAATGTTTGTTATTTGTGATGGTTTTCCTTCTTTCTTCCTCTTCTTCTTCTCTCTTTCAGTATGCTGACCATGGACACACAGAGCAAAGAGCACAAAAACGACGTAGATTCAACAAGCCATGGTATTTTGACAGCACATATGATACTGCCAGGCCATGGGTGTTTTGATACAGTCGATTACACCTGTGCTCCAATATCTTTGTCAATACAATATCGTATGTGTGTCAGCTGGTAACATGTGTTCAGCTGTGCGCGTCTATAATGATAGACGCAGATAGCTTACTTCGCAGAAGCTCTGTATTTCTATTGTTGTAGTAGGGACTGCTGATGTTGTACAATTTGATTCTCACCCAAGCGAACACAAGAAATTTCATCACTTTAATCTTTACTCCACTTTGTGGGTGAATAGATATGGGTCGAAAACAGGCAAAACTCTAGTTCTTTTTCCAGAGATCTTCATTAGATTTTGCGACTTTGCCAATGAGAAAATACAGTAAAACCTCTCACTAATGACCTTAAAAATGTCCAGAAAAATCGGTCGTAAAAAGGAGAGGTCTAGACTCTTTATTGAGAGTTTGGTAGGTATTATTTCTTTCACAGGGGAGGCAACTGTTGGGCAGTTATGTTTTTCTTGTGTTCGTTATCCCATTTCCCCCCCCATGTGATGTGCATATGGATTAGCATGATGTATGTGCAAACACCAGTGCAGGCAGGCAGACATAACACACACACACACACACACACTGAGAAAATCGGTCGGCAAAAGGAGGGGGTCGTTCTTGGGAGAGGTCGTTACGGGAGGTTCCACTGTAGTACACAGGCTCATAGAAGATAATAATTTGTTATGTTAAAACATACAAAATAAACAATAAAGAAACATAATCATTATCAATAATGTACTTATCAGAAAGCAATTTTTAAAATAACTTTATAGAGTATATACATTTCTAAACCTGTTCCAACATCAAATGTGGCAGAGCCTACCACCAGTTGATGAACAACATCATAAACATGCCTGTTTAAACATATATATATACTCAGTACATGTATTTGCATCAACTTGTGAAAACTTTGAGTATCTTACCACTTTTTGTGAGAGAGAAAAAATGGACATTAAACTATCACCCAGTCAGTCAGTCCTACCGGTTTTGACTGCACTTGACAGGTTTATATATATATATATATATCCCATGACCTCCCTTCTTTGTCTCTGTTACTTCAGTATGGGTATATATGTTGTATTTTTATAGCTCAATAAATACATCATGGACTCCAAAAAATATATGATAGTGCAGATTCCGATTTGGGCAAAGAACTACTTTCCTCCCGACCTTTGACCTTGCGCCAAACAAATAGATTGTAATACACTCTTAATTGTTTTGCTGCTAAAGAGTTCTATCCGCAGTTTTATTAACTCGTGCATAACACTAGTTTGAACAGTCGAACACTATTACAATGCCCATGGCTACAAACCAAAACAAAACAAGTCGCGTAAGGCGAAAATACAATATTTAGTCAAGTAGCTGCCATTTTTCAGCAAGACCGTATGCTCGTAGCATCGTCAGTCCACCGCTCATGGCAAAGGCAGTGAAATTGACAAGAAGAGCGGGGTAGTAGTTGCGCTAAGAAGGATAGCACGCTTTTCTGTACCTCTCTTTGTTTTAACTTTCTGAGCGTGTTTTTAATCCAAACATATCATATCTATATGTTTTTGGAATCAGGAACCGACAAGGAATAAGATGAAAGTGTTTTTAAATTGATTTGGACAATTTAATTTTGATAATAATTTTTATATATTTAATTTTCAGAGCTTGTTTTTAATCCGAATATAACATATTTATATGTTTTTGGAATCAGCAAATGATGGAGAATAAGATAAACGTAAATTTGGATCGTTTTATAAATATTTTTTTTTTTTTACAATTTTCAGATTTTTAATGACCAAAGTCATTAATTAATTTTTAAGCCACCAAGCTGAAATGCAATACCGAACCCCGGGCTTCGTCGAAGATTACTTGACCAAACTTTCAACCAATTTGGTTGAAAAATGAGGGCGTGACAGTGCCGCCTCAACTTTCACGAAAAGCCGGATATGACGTCATCAAAGACATTTATCAAAAAAATGAAAAAAACGTATGGGGATTTCATACCCAGGAACTCTCATGTCAAATTTCATAAAGATCGGTCCAGTAGTTTAGTCTGAATCGCTCTACACACACACACACACGCACACACACACACACGCACATACACCACGACCCTCGTTTCGATTCCCCCTCGATGTTAAAATATTTAGTCAAAACTTGACTAAATATAAAAACGAGTACCCTCCCTTGCATCGAAGCAGACGACTGTTCGTGAGAGTCTGTCACAGTGTCGGTGTGGGAACTGACAGAAGCTAGGGAGCACAGATAATAGAAGCCCTGTCACATAGACTAATCACACAATCAATACACATTTGGCTCATGTTTTAAATGACAGTTTCGAGTTTGTTAGTCAAACTCAAAGCAACAACACTGGTCTGGTGTCATGCGTAGCGGGACCCAGAAGCGTCCGTACTGGGTGGCTTCGCTTCGTATCAACATCGGCTGTTTCACGTGTTTTGCGAGCAAGTCTACTATTTTGCCTGGCTCTGCAGTAAGTCCACATTGGCGATGAAGGTATCCAAGAACTTAACATGTGTGCATTTTTCCGTAATCCAGTCATATTCCTTCAAAATGCAATCAATCGGCGGTGACAGACTTGGTGTCAGCAATTCGCGACTTCACCAAATTGGTCCCGTTTCCTCACACCCATACCAGTTTAGGTTCATCCATGCAAACACACTCGCAAAACAGTTTATCACGTAGATACATTTCAAATAGGGAGCAAATGGTTAAATCTAAACCTACATATGTGTTCCCTAAAATTTGCTTCTCTGTCAATAAGCCTGATTGTATACTAATACGTTCGAGAAAAACAACGTGGAATCGATTCTGAATCGAATAAGCCAAATGGGTGCCAACCCGGTTTCGCCCGTTCTGCCGACCTGAAACGCAAAACAAAAGAATTGTGCGCTTCAACTAAATTGATTTCTATACGAATTCATTACATTCTTGCAACTTATGAACCTTTACTTAAAGCTTTTAAATGGTCTGAAAGTAGTGTTACCGCGTACTTATCGATGCACTCATTCGTTTTATTTTTTTCAGCGACGGTCACTTAGTTTAAGGTTGCAAAAGGGCCAAGTCTCGCTGGCACCAGTGTTTCACTCTCCACAGATCGCAACAGTGCCGCTAGTAGTCTACACTTTGTGTTTGATGGTAGAATGGGATATACAGATTACAACACTCGTGGTTTTTTATATGGCTTGTATTTCAGTCAAGACCCAGCAGGAATATCAATCGAGAGCCATTCGCCAGAGGCTCGTGTCTCCCGATGATATTCATCCGCTGGGTCTTGACTGAAATACAAGCCATATAAAAAAAAACACTCGTGTTGTAACCTATACATATATAGAAATTTATAATGAGAGCGCTGCTGAAAATGCCAAAATGTGCACTCGATCGCTTGTACTTTTAAAAAAAAGTTAAATATAGAATTATTAACAAAATGGACGCTTTTTTTATGTGTTGTTGTTTTCCTTTACTTAAATACCTGTTTACAATTAATACATTACAAGACACTCAGTAAGATCGCTGCATGTTGATAAACTCAAAGTCAAATAGCTAATGCCTTAATATTGCTGGACGAGCCACCCTAGCCATGCTCAATAAAACATTGCGGTCGGAGTATTCAACAGCTGTGACCGTTTTATTGAGTCTTCGTTTTGTATTGTACACACAAAAACATAGAGCGGACAATTTTAACATTGTGACGCACATGGAGGGTCCATGAACCGTCCCCTCCCCACCCCCATCCCAAAAGAAGTATCACACACTCACAGATGCTTCCAGACACTGAAGATTCAAGCATATCTTTTTGTCTTAGCATCACTCGGGTACATGCATAGCATACAGGCATATGTACACACCAACAGCTGTACAAAGGCAATGCCACACAATTTAAACTGACAGTCACAGGTTTGTTTTGACTGCTAACCTTTTTACTTTCATTCACGTTTTGAGTCAATTTGACAAAATGGTATAACACAGGCAGTGAATCGAGATGAGGTGTTGGTGTATGTGTGTGTATGTCTGTGTAGAGTGATTCCCAGAAAACTACTTGACATAATTATCTTCATGAAACTTTACATACATTTTTAAGAGCTATACTCTTCTGCACTATACTGGCTTGTCAAATGTGGCAGCGCTTTCTCGGCCGTGGAGTATCTGCAAAACTGGGGACTGGGTGGCCGAGTGGTATTACGCACTTGCGCTCGGAAGCGAGAGGTTGCGAGTCACAGTTCGACCCTGGGTCAGGGCGTTAGCAATTTTCTCCCCCCTTTCCTAACCTAGGTGGTGGGTTCAAGTGCTAGTCTTTCGGATGAGACGAAAAACCGAGGTCCCTTCGTGTACACTACATTGGGGTGTGCACGTTAAAGATCCCACGATTGACAAAAAGGTCTTTTCTGGCAAAATTGTATAGGCATAGATAAAAAAAAATGTCCACCAAAATACCCGTGTGACTTGGAATAATAGGCCGTGAAAAGTAGGATATGCGCCGAAATGGCTGCGATCTGCTGGTCGATGTGAATGCGTGATGTATTGTGTAAAACATTCCATCTCACACGGCATAAATAGATCCCTGCGCCTTGAGTCCGAGTCCGAAGATACGCGCGCGATATAAGACTTCATATAACAAAACTATTGTCTTCGTGAAATGCAGTGAGTTCAGTTTCATTCTGTGAGTTTGACAGATTGACTAAGTCAGTAAATTTTAATGTATTAATTTCGCTCCACGTGACTTGTTTATAATAATAAATTATGCCACACAGCATCTGTCACATCCGCATGAAATAAGGAACATGGAGCACAACAAGCTAGGCTTAAGAGTACGCTCATAAGCCTAGCTTGTTGTGCTCCATGTTCCTTATTTCATGTATGCGGTAATAGTACCAATGGAATTTATTGAATAAACTTGTTTAAACCATCTGTCACATCCAATGGGGTTTCCATGGACCACACCCAAAACACTTTTCAGCAAGCATGCAAAAAATGTTATTTACAGCATTGAAAAAAACAGTTCCCATCACAAGTTTACCATCCAGATAGAAACTTTAAAGCTGTGGAAGAAAGAATAAACTTCTATTGATGGATGATTGTGAGTATCAGTGCCACGGCTGAGTTGCGTTCTCAGAACAAATTTGCTACAGCATAACTGTCCTAAGATCAAAAAACTACATACAAGGTCAAACATTCAACAGGCAAACAGGGAGCAATAACCCCAAGGAGGTTTGCAAATAGAAACCAATCTAATGAACAGTGGAATATTTATAGGATGAAGATAGTTCTCTCTCCGTGAGCAAGATCACACGTACGGTTGTGTGTGTGTGTGTGTGTGTGTGTGAGAGCAAGATCATACGTACGGCTGTGTGTGTGTTCAATAATAGCGAGAGAAGATCACGTGTGTGTGTGTGAGTGTACGTGTGTGTGTGTGTGTGTGTGTGCAGGGGCGGAGCAGATAAGCCCAAGGGAGGGGTTACAACCTGGGGTCCAGGGGTCGGTAGAGGTGGGGTACCGACGGTACGGGTAGTCATGATGTGTTCTAAGATGAATTTGCAGATGGATTAATCTTCAGTATTAGAACCGTTTCGGCCTGTCCTTTGAGCCAGGGGACATGTCTACGCCAGTCAAGGCGAAAAAAACCAAGGCGCGATCACATCTATGCTACAAATCACAGGAGCTTGTATCCAACCACCGGTCGATAATTATTTACTCGTGCATGCTTATTATTTACTGCTGCATGCTTACCTATAGTAGTAGTAGGCTGTAATACTATGGAAGTAAGGAGTAAATAAATGGAATAAGGAGTAAATAATGATCGACCGGCGATTGGATACAAGCTCCTGTGGGCGTGTCTGTGAGTGCGTGTCCGGTGTGCCGCCAGGTTGAAAAGCAGGCAAAGCTTCAAACAAGAAAAAAGGGTTGATCAGAGATCAACAGGGCCAAAACATGTTGTAGAACATGGGGGGGGGGGGGGGAGGGGGGATTAGTTGTGTGTGCGACTTTGAAAACGTAGAATGGAACTCCGCATAAAAGAACGTTCCAACGTAAAATCAAACTAACTCCTTTATACCGTATTTTGCCATGTTTAGGCACGGTCATGAAAGGGGTTCCAATGGTGCAGCCATAGTCGTATTTTTAGAGTATGCACAAACACACGCCTCATCCCCTAGATCATTGGTGACCTGAAGAAAGCAGTTCGAGCTGGGTTCAAGGCCATGCCTATTCAGGAAAGCTTCCGCGCCATTGACAATTTCGGAGGTGTAATTTGATAACACCTCAGTTTTGGAGAAAAGGTAAAGTTCATGCACAACAGCTATCAAAATATTTGTTAAATTCAAATGACTGAAAAAATAACCCCTATGCGCAAATTTAATCAATGATATGAACGCATTCATCCATGGGAAATGTCCTGATCCTGCCTGCAATTGCTGTATTGAAGGCATTGATTGTCTAATGTTGATTAATGTATACTATGTCATTTGAATTACCCCAATCCACTCATATACAGAAAAATGAACGACTGAAACGGGAAAACGATCTAGTTTGTTCGTTGGTTATTGCCAGTTTAGTTTTATCGTCGCCGACTAAGTTCACTAATTGTATACTTTTGCAAAAAAGGACGAATTAAAAAAAAACACGCGTATGCACGCACACCCACACCCACATACACACACAAACAAAACACACATACACACGTTCTCTCTGCCTCTGTCTGCCTGTCTGTCTGTCTGTCTGTGTCTGTCTGTCTGTCTGTGTCTGTCTGTCTGTCTGTCTCTGCCTGTCTGTCTGCCTGTCTGTGTCTGTCCCTTTCCCTCTATCTCTGAGTCTCTCTATTTTTCTTTGGTTTACTATTACTTTGTGTGGTGTGTGCCGTGTGTGTGTGTGTGTGTGTGTGTGTGTGTGTGTGTGTGTGTGTGTGTGTGTGTGTGTGTTTGCAAACACGTGTTCAATAGGCAACATTTAAAAGAACTTACTTAGTCAAAAACATGTCAACTTTAAAAAAAACAGGTTCCTCTCTCACACTTTCTCTCTTTGTCTGTCTGTCTGTCTTTCTCTCTCTCTCTCTCTCTCTCTCTCTCTCTCTCTCTCTCTCTCTCTCTCTCTCTCTGTCTCTCTCGGTGCCCTTCCTTTGTGTGCATTTAGTCTCTCTCTCTCTCTCTCTCTCTCTCTCTCACTCTCTCTCTCTCTCTCTCTCTCTCTCCGTCCCCTCCCACGCCCAACAACTAAAGCGCCTAAAACACAAAGCATAGCTCTACTCAATTGATCAAACAAGGCTTAAGCACATACTGCCCTCCTACCTGAACTTAAGTTCCCCATTCTGATGAATTATTTTAGGAAGTTGTTTCAATATTTTCCTTTGGCTAAATTAAGAATTTTTTTTTATAACTTATTCAGCCACAAATATAAACATATTCTACATACATGAAAAGCAAATAAGCCTACAAAACCGCTCCAGTCCAACCATATTCCGCGTACACAATCATTACTTCCATCCCCATTTTGAAATATCGCAACAACAGACTTCCAGATATATAACACGATCATTAAAACCCAAAAACCAACCAACCTGTCTTTTTCCAATAATAATAAACTGGCACATAATGATGAGGACTTTGTAAATAATGCTTAAACTTGCTAATTGAGTTTGTGGTTTTAACCACAAAAGGTCAACTAAATATAGGGGACATTTACCATGAACCATATTATGATATAAAATCAATTTATGTTGTCTTCGGAAAATCCGCTTTCTTTGTAAATCTTACCATGACTAGTTCTCCGAACACCGCCAATTATAATACGTAAAGCTTCAAGGTGTAGTTTTTCCAGGGTGTTCGACAGGGCTTCGGTACAATTATCCCATAATACATCAACATAGTCAAAATGTGGCAAAATAAAGGATTTATAAATTATTTACAAACTTTTTCTGCATAACTTATACTTATAATGCCTTAAACAATTAATCAACAAAGTGGTCTTTTTCACAATATTTCTGACTTGAGCGTCCCATTTACAGTCATTTTGCAAAAAAATACCGAGGTGCTTGTGTTCCTTTGTGTCTTCCAAAACTATTCCATTCAAAAATAACGGGTCAATTTGGCTTAAATCACGTTTTATATTCAGCAATTTGGTTTCTGTTTAATTAAATGTGACTTTCCAACGTGCTGCCCAACAACTAATTTTATCGAGGTCTGTATTTAAAATTTCGGCACGTCTTACCGGATCATTCAATGCAAGTGACATGCTAGTATTATCAGCAAACGGCGGGGATGTAGCTCAGTCGTTAGCGCGCTGGATTTGTTGGCCGCTGTCAGCGGGAGTTCGTCCCCACGTTCGGCGAGAGATTTATCAGAGTCAACTTTGTGTGCAGACTCTCCTCGGTGTCCGAACACCCCCGTGTGTACACGTACACGCAAGCACAAGACCAAGTGCGCACGAAAAAGATCCTGTAATCCATGTCAGAGTTCGGTGGGTTATAGAAACACGAAAATACCCAGCATGCTTCCTCCGAAAACGGCGTATGGCTGCCTAAATGGCGGGATAAAAAACGGTCATACACGTAAAATTCCACTTGTGCAAAAAAAAAAACCACGAGTGTACGTGGGAGTTTCAGCCCACGAACGAAGAAGAAGAAGAAGATCAGCAAACAATTTAATAACAGACTCAATATAATTTACAATATCATTTATATAAATCAAAAACAACAAAGGGCCTAACACAGAACCTTGAGGAACGCCTGCTTGTATACCTTTCAGCTTTGACTTCGCTCCTTTAACTACAACTAATGGAACACGGTTTGTTAAGTAACTACAAAACCATGACAAAAGTACTAGTCGACCTCGAACACCAATCGATTCCAATTTTACTAATAATCCTTTGTGCCAGACTTTGTCAAAAGATTTGGACACATCAAAAAATACCGCCCGTGTTGTTAAACCGCTGTCGTAATTTAAACATACATCATTATATATAGAGACAAGTTGACAAATCGTCGAGTCGCCGGGTATAAAACCTGACTGTGTAGGTGTGAGTATGTTGTTGGATTGTAAAAAGATATATAAGTGGCTATGAATACATCGTTCCAAAACTTTGCCAACGCAACTCAACAAGGAAATCGGACGATAATTATTACAAGTGTCCGCTGAACCTGACTCATAACTGAATAGGCGTAACATTCGCAGTTTTCCAAATTTTAGGATATACTCCTTCCCTCAAACGTCTGTTAAACATATGGGTGAGTGGCTCCGAAATAACATCTATACGCGGCTGCAATGAGAAGTCTATTGTGGATCAAATCGGGACCAATGGCTTTTCTTTAATCAAGTCTTGATTCTCTGTGTGGAAATTGAGACACGATAAAACCCGGTAAACAAAATTTGCATTTCCTCAGGATTTTACTAGTTTCAAGGTTAATAGCACGTACGAACCCCAAACTGGCAACTACACACACACTGTGAAACATACTCTGTGACATACAATCAAACACACACTCACCTGCACTCTGGCTTAGAGAAAAAAGCAAACGCATGCAGTCGTTTCATTTAACAGAAAAACAAAACAAAAAATCACCTGACCTGTATCTCTACAACTGGCAACTAGGTCGCAAAGCAAAACGGACGAGGAAGCGGAAAAATATGCGTGAGTCTCAACTTTCCTCAACTTCAGGTAAAACGCACAAGGTGGCCGGGCGCGATGTCGGCAGTGAACAGACGGGATATCAACCTGTTCAGCCGTTGTAACGTACAGCTTCGTCTTTTTGGTCTAAATCTTAGTGCATCAGCAACAGCACACGTGCACGCCTTTTTCTTGTTTGTGCATAATCGATGACACTTCCCATCGGTCGCTCAGTCTAAGGACCCTTTTTCAGTTGTGTGCAAAGTAGCTGTGCTCATTTATTATGCATAAATCATATTGATCCTCGTCAATGATGTGAAATAATTGGAGTACGCGAACTGAAAGTAGCATTCAGCGGAAAGAGCCTTCTCGGGGAAGCCTTGCACCATGTAGAAATGAGAATAGGAGATCAATACGTAAAATCGAAATATAAGAATACTGACAAGAATAGAAAGTAAAATCCGGTCATGAGTTGATTAATAATTATGTGCTTTTGATTCGGCGCGATGTCCCGGCCACACTCACTTGACACACTCAAAAAAAAAGGGGGGGGGGCTAGAAGAGTTCATACTCATACACCACCTCCAGCCCCAAAGCTATGCTAAATTTCTGATTAGGCTACTGTCCCCAGTACTAGTGACCATTTTGGGACATGGCGTGGGTTATGTGCTAAGATAACTATTCTACATGTGGTACTGTTAGGCGTCCCCGTGTGTCTGTTTCTGGGAATATTGTTGTATCATGCAAGAGAGCTCATTGATGGCCGCAGGAGCATTCGGAGAGGTGACATGTCTCGTTTGCTACCGTTCTCACGAGATCAGTTACAGGGTGGTTTTCTCTCTCTCTCTCTCTCTCTCTCTCTCTCTCTCTCTCTCTCTCTCTCTCTCTGTATGTATGTCTTTGTCTGTGTCTCCCTCTGAGTCTCTCCGCTTATGTCTTTCTATGTCTGTCTCTGTCTATGTGTGTGTGTCTCTCTCTCTCTCTCTCTCTCTCTCTCGCTCTCAGTCTCTCTCTCTCTCATCCGACTCCTGGCACACAGGTCAAAGCAGAGGTTAACTTGAGTGCGCGTGTACCCAGCAGGAGGGGGGTGATTCGGGTCAGAAGTGGGGTAAGCACTTTGGTCTTCAGTCTTTGGGTTATAGCTTTCAGTGGAGAAGATGCCAACATGAAATTGCACTATGCTCTACTATTTATTGTCCTTGTCTATCGGACACGAAGAAGGGAAGCTACAATCGCCCCGCCAGGCCATATTCTCTTTGTTTCCTGAGCCTGGACCATTGAGACGGTTACCTCATAGATCTGTTCATTCTTCAGTTTGTCGGTGTCAAAAGTTATACCCCCATTCCACACAACCGTTCTTTGTCCAGTTCCCGTACCAACCAAGGACTGCTGCCACAACAATGGAACGCTGCGCAAACTGACGACCGTTTTTTGGCATCTTTCAGCAGCGTCTGACCATAGTGGCAGCCGTCCTTGGTCGGTAAGGGAACGGGACCTAGAACGGATGTGTGGAATGCGGGTATGACAACTCAATGTGTGAGAGCGCTACCGTTGCGTTACCGTTGTTTTAAGTTCTTTTAACGATCCAAGCGTTCCGTTACCGATGGTTTGAGGTTCCATTACTGTTCATTCTGATCGGGAGGGGAACGGCTGAAAATTTGAACATCAGTGCAGCCCAAACTCAGCCGTCCCTACCGACCATACCGTTCAAAGCAGTTTTGTTAACGATCAGTTACGTTCATTGCGGTTCTGTCCCGATCCCTCCCGTGCCCGCACCGTTCCTTGGTCGGTACGGGAACGGGACCTAGAACGGTTGTGTGGAAAGGGGGTATAAGACTCGACCACTTGGCTTATTTATGGTGGAGACAGCTGGAAGATCTCTGGATATAATTGAAGAGGAGTAGTCTTCCTTTTAGAAAATATGTACTCTGCCTTGCAGATTAGATACTTGTGCTGTCGGGGCTGGGTAAAGGGAGTGGGGGGTAAGGGGGTGGGGGTGGGTAAGCGAGGGGTAAGAGAGACGAAAGAGAAAACTGGACAGGGAAAAGTCACTGCCTGAAGTATTCAATAAAGCCACACAAAAAAGAAGAAATTATCACATATGCAGGTTTTCAATTCATATTTTTGCAAAGTATCTGCACAAGCATGTGTGCCTCTGTGAGTATGTTCGTGGCTGCTTTCATGGGGTGCCTGTATCCTCAGGAATTTGAGGATTTCTTTTATCTCTCTTTTTCTGACACCGTTCATTTAACGTCATTTTTACAGGACAGTTTTTTTCCTTTCAGTTATAAGTTGTAGTAGTTTGACCTTATTGTTTTAGGACAAGTAGAGCTCGTTCACCAGTAACAAAGACTCACTCAGTCAGTCCGTCAGTGTGCCTGAGTGTGTGTGATGGGGGTGGGGGGGGGGGGGGCTTTCTCGTGACCGGCCACCTGCAATGTATACAGACAGGTTTGCACTGGCCCAAGGGTGTCCGTTCAAGAGAGGGACTGCTGTAACAGCAAAACTAGTGTGAAACATAAGTAATCAATTTATCCACTTGACTATATTCACAACAGGGACCTATCACTCTTCTTTGCATGTTTTTATGCCTACGCCTACGGATTTTCAAATACTCTGCAACACATGTAACCCAAATTCAACATGTGCCCGTACAATACCGCTTCTTTTATGAAAACATTGCTTCGGCCATGTTGATTTTAATCAACCAATTTTCTTGTGCACACTGTGACCCCATCAGTCCCAACATATAGAATCCTGATCGACACTGACCGTGCACACACAACTTCAGTTGAGAAGACGGAACTAAACAAAACAGACACGTAAAGGTACAGCAGCCACAATAAACTTGAGGGGCCGATGAAACGCAACAGTGCGCAATGACAGAGGCTTTGGTGATAATTGTGGTTATAATGGTAGGTATCACTAAATCAGAGGGAGAACAACCTTTCCGATGTGCGCCTTTTTACATTTAGTCAAGTTTTGACCAAATGTTTTAACATAGAGGGGGGAATCGAGACGAGGGTCGTGGTGTATGTGTGTGTGACTGTCTGTCTGTGTGTGTGTGTAGAGCGATTCAGACTAAACTACTGGACCGATCTTTATGAAATTTGACATGAGAGTTTCTGGGTATGATATCCTCAGACGTTTTTTTCATTTTTTTGATAAATATCTTTGATGACGTCATATCCGGCTTTTCGTGAAAGTTGAGGCGGCTCTGTCACGCTCTCATTTTTCAACCAAATTGGTTGAAAGTTTGGTCAAGTAATCTCCGACGAAGCCCGGACTTCGGTATTGCATTTCAGCTTGGTGGCTTAAAAATTAATTAATGACTTTGGTCATTAAAAATCTGAAAATTGTAAAAAAAAAAAAAATTTTTTTAAAACGATCCAAATTTATGTTCATCTTATTTTTCATCATTTTCTGATTCCAAAAACATATAAATATGTTATATTTGGATTAAAAACAAGCTCTGAAAATTAAAAATATAAAAATTATGATCAAAAATAAATTTTCGAAATCAATTTAAAAACACTTTTATCTTATTCCTTGTCGGTTCCTGATTCCAAAAACATATAGATATGATATGTTTGGATTGAAAACACGCTCAGAAAGTTAAAACGAAGAGAGGTACAGAAAAGCGTGCTATCCTTCTCAGCGCAACTACTACCCCGCTCTTCTTGTCAATTTCACTGCCTTTGCCATGAGCGGTGGACTAACGATGCTACGAGTATACGGTCTTGCTGCGTTGCATTGCGTTCAGTTTCATTCTGTGAGTTCGACAGCTACTTGACTAAATGTTGTATTTTCGCCTTACGCGACTTGTTTTGATGTCCTTCTGAACAGGACATTTTTCTATTCAAAATTAGATGACGCCCCATGAAGGAATGCGCTAAAAATTAAACTGAAATGAATGCAGAATTTCAAAGAAAAGTATTTTGACTTGCACCTTTGCTTGCGATACATAAGGTACATGCACTTGACAATCAGTTAAACTTCAGGAACTGAGAGTCTAGTCGTGAAAACTGTGACATGATACTGTTTTTCATTTCTAAGTTCATCATTATAACCCATACAACAAATCAAACGTTTAGATCAGGGTCACTCGTCTATCATAGCCTAGCACAAGATGTGAGTTTGTATCTTTTGTCATCGGCTGTCCGCAAAACTGCTGGTTAGTCATAGCTCTGTCGGAAAGCGAAAGTAAACAGACGAAGTCGACTTCGCCCAATATGAAGCTTGTCCAAATCGATGACTACGAGTCTGTCTGTTGTGTATATATTTCCATAATTATTTCTTTCTCCCAGCTCACTGTCTGATTGTTTGTCGCTCTGCTTGCTGTATTTTCAAATTGGAGATATTTGAGAAATTGCAGTTTTTTTCATTTTGCAGTCATTTTGCAAGGACGATAACTCCATTCAACTTGCACATCGTGGTTGTCTTCTGCGCAAAATGAAGCGGGCCAACCTTACCACGTACGATGTTCTCGTGGCGAATTTAAACAAAACCTTGCAAAGTGACGCACTTGAAGTAAGAGTTATCAGTTCTTTAGTTATTCATATATCGTTTAAACCACGGTGTACATGCCTAGAGACAGCTGAAACATTTTTCGAGGTATAGAAATGTTCCACGCTTGCCGCAAGTTCCTCTTTTCAGAACATGGCAGAATGAGAGCAGGCTCATGTTCGGTTTAGCCGAGCTGCTTTGTCTGCAGCAGTTCTGTTATAGATCTAAGTTCTAATGATAATGAGGATACAGCCCACTAAAACAAACAAGAAAAGAACTGTTCATGATGAGGAGACTTTTTTTTCTTCTTCTAAAGACAGGCGGACACTCTTTTATTGTAAAATTAAGACCGTCTTTGATATCACTCAACAATATTGTCAGCAGTTAAAATCCCAGTAGCCTGTGTGACTAATGATGATTCACATTGTTCAGTGTTCCCGCAAGGTGTTTAGTAAGCAGACATTGCCGGAAAGCCAAACAAAATACATACATGATCTAATAGAAACTGGTAATTTAGCTCAGGGAACTCCCCCCGCGGGTTAGGGGGAAGAATTTACTCGATGCTCCCCAGCATGTCGTAAGAGGCGACTAACGGATTCTGTTTCTCCTTTTACCCTTGTTAAGTGTTTCATGTATAGAATATTGTCAATGTTTGTAAAGATTTTAGTCAAGCAGTATGTAAGAAATGTTAAGTCCTTTGTACTGGAAACTTGCATTCTCCCAGTAAGGTAATATATTGTACTACGTTGCAAGCCCCTGGAGCAATTTTTTGATTAGTGCTTTTGTGAACAAGAAACAATTAACAAGTGGCTCTATCCCATCTCCCCCCCTTTCCCCGTCGCGATATAACCTTCGTGGTTGAAAACGATCCGATTCACATAGCCGCATGGCGGTCAGATGTCCTATCGTTTTCAACTGAGCGCGGTCATTGTCCGTTTGTGTCAAAAACACGGCGAGCGTTATTCTTGAAAATGACAGTGCCAATGACAGTGTCGCCGCTGAAACTGACACAACCACGGAAAGAGAAGTTTTGTCTTTTGTACAGGACATAGTGTCGGCACAGCAGGAAATTCGCAGAAACAGTCTTTTAACTATCCATGGCTGACCCTGTTTGGTTGGTTAGACCTTGACAGCAAAGAGACTGCTGCTTTGTCAAATCTGTGTTGAAACGGACTTTTCTTAAATTTTCTCATCATGCAGTTTGTGAGACAATCAAAAAAAGAGTGCTGAAGGTTTTAGATGTTTGTTTCTTTTTGTGTGTGTCCTATTTGGAACTAAATTAATAAAACAATGTATGCAAAAATGTTCGGTGTATATCATATACTATATGTGTGTGTGTTAAAGCATGTGTGTGTGCACATGATTTTGGAACCATTCCATTGACAGTGTTTTGCACAAAATTATAATGTCCTATTGAAATTTCTGAAAGCGGTCAAATGTCCTATTGATTCTAAAAAGCTCAGGAGATTTGTCCTATAGGTGTGAATTTGTAACAACATCCCTGTGTATACCACTTTTTTTTATATAAAAAATCTTTCAAATGTGATACAGGAACGAGAGACTAGTTGTTGATGTCTTTGCTGGTATTTTCATTAAAATCCAGGAAAATACCAGAGATTGCCAGCTAAAGTAAATTATCACTTTGACTTCAACTAAATCAGCAACATCTCCAGCTGTTCACAGAACAACGATCACGCCTTAATTTACCTAATATAATTTAGTGTAAAAAAGTAACTTCATGGCTCAGTCGTACAGTGCAACAGTATGAAACAAGCCAGTGCAGATGCTGCATAACGGAACAGCCTGTAAAATCAAACTGTACATGTCAAATGTTCTTCTTCTTCTTCTTCTTCTTCTTCTTCGTTCATGGGCTTAGATTCCCACGTACACTCGTGTTTTTGCACGAGTGGAATTGTACGTGCATGACCATTTTTACCCCGCCATTTAGGCAGCCATACGCCGTTTTCGG
Organism: Littorina saxatilis; assembly: GCF_037325665.1. Lineage (NCBI taxonomy): Eukaryota > Metazoa > Mollusca > Gastropoda > Littorinimorpha > Littorinidae > Littorina > Littorina saxatilis. The sequence goes on from NC_090246.1 coordinate 99,505,330, forward strand.
AGGAAGCATGCTGGATATTTTCGTGTTTCTATAACCCACCGAACTCTGACATGGATTACAGGATCTTTTCCGTGCGCACTTGGTCTTGTGCTTGCGTGTACACACGAAGGGGGATAAGCCACTAGCAGGTCTGCACATAAGTTGACCTGGGAGATCGGAAAAATCTCCACACTTAACCCACCAGGCGGCCGCGGCCGGGATTCGAACCCTCGACCTTCCGATTAAGAGGCCGACGTCTTACCACCCCGCCACAGCGCCCGTCTGTCAAATGTTCAAAATGCATGCTCCTATCAGTAATAATTGTCTACCTATACCCGTGTGACTTGGAATAATAGGCCGTGAAAGGTAAATATGCGCCGAAATGGCTGCAATCTACTGGCCGTATAAAATTTCATCTCACACGGCATCACTGCAGAGCGCCTAGAACTGTACCCACGGAATATGCGCGATATAAGCGTCATTGATTGATTGATTGATTGATTTACATCTCACTCAGTAATACTAATAGCAGTCACCTGTGGTACTGCTCTCTTTTGCCAAACAACTTGTTTGAGAAGTAAATCACTAATCCTTTGGTAGATCATAGATTTAGGTGACCAGTCCACTTACACGGATGCCTTGCATTTCTTTGGGGAAAGAATGTTGACGACATCATAGAAGATTGAACTTAGGATTTTTCTGTTACTTTAAGTTGAAGGCCCCCACTCCACCTGATAAAAACATTACAGTTCCGCATGCTAATTAAAATGCCCAGGTCAGTTTATTTTTTTTATTTTTTTTCTGTTGCAGAAAAAGGTGTCCAAGCAGTTCACTCAGTACGGGGAGACGAAAGGAGTTTTTGTGAAGGAAAATAATCAAGGGAAATATGTGTAAGTTTTTTTTATTAACCTCTTGTATCATCTGTCTGTATGTTAGGCCTAAAATTGTAAAAAAAAAAAAAATAAATAATAGGTGTGGTTACGGTAACCCGACCTACCTTATTTTTAGGGGCCGACCCTATAACTTTTTATTACATTTGTCAAAAAAAAGAAAAAACGAATGCAGAAAACACAATGAAAGCGAAAGCGCTTGAGTCGCACACTTATTTCCCTGTCAAGTAGGTTTAATTTGTACACATTAGAAAAAAAAGTTTTAAAAAAAAGTGATTGCCTACCTTCCTACCCTATTTTTTTTGGCTATGTTACCTTAACCACACCTATTTTTTTTTGTTTTTGTGCCTAATTGTTTGATTCATTATTTTCTTTTGGTGTTACAAAGTCAGATGTAAACAAATAACCAGTATTTATTTGCAGTAACACCGTCTCATCTTAAAATATGAGTGAATGAGGTAGGTAGTTAATAAGGTTTTTTTTGACAGAAAAAAGGCTTGAACAGTTGATAGTATTTTGTTAACTGGCCTGCTGACAGCTTTTTTTTTGACTGAGTAAACACAACCCCCACAAAATGTAAAAATATCCATGAAATGTGGATGTACAGTAGGTCTTCATGGGAGCAACATAGTTGCCAACCCTCCCGACATTATTCGGGAATCTCCTGATGTTTAAAATCCATCACAAAATTTGTTCGATTTTCCTGAAAAGGATATTTTCTAAAATAATTAATTTGTGAAAGCTGACTCTTTTTGGGAGACTAAACTGGTGAAAACACGCTCTGGTTAACCGAGACCAGCCAAGTCGATGTGCGCATGTGTAAAAAATTAGTTGTGCTGCTTTCCGGTTTTGGCCTTCTAAAAGATGCTGCCAAAAACAAAAAGATCAAAAACCAAAGGCTAAAGTGAGGTTTTTACCGCAGCATAAGAAGAACTATGACTGTCGACAAGTCAGACAAGGGCCTTCTGCGGACCCCGGACCCCCACAGGGATTTCATAATCATAAGGTTGGGAGCAATGTAGGTTCATAATTTAGTTAAATTGTGAAATCGCGTGGACATTCACCTTTTTTGACTCACATGCGAAGCAAAAGTGAGTCTATGTACTCACCCGAGTCGTCCGTCCGTCCGTCCGTCCGTCCGGCCGTCCGGAAAACTTTAACGTTGGATATTTCTTGGACACTATTCAGTCTATCAGTACCAAATTTAACAAGATGGTGTATGATGACAAGGCCCCAAAAAACATACATAGCATCTTGACCTTGCTTCAAGGTCAAGGTCGCAGGGGCCATAAATGTTGTCTAAAAAACAGCTATTTTTCCCATTTTTTCCATTTTCTCTGAAGTTTTTGAGATTGAATACCTCACCTATATATGATATATAGGGCAAAGTAAGCCTCATCTTTTGATACCAGTTTGGTTTACCTTGCTTCAAGGTCAAGGTCACAGGAGCTCTTCAAAGTTGGATTGTATACATATTTTGAAGTGACCTTGACCCTTAACTATGGAAGATAACTGTTTCAAACTTAAAAATTAGGTGGGGCACATGTTATGCTTTCATCATGAGACACATTTGGTCACATATGATCAAGGTCAAGGTCACTTTGACCCTTATGAAATGTGACCAAAATAAGGTAGTGAACCACTAAAAGTGACCATATCTCATGGTAGAAAGATGCACCATTGTACTTCCTATGTCTTGAATTAACAGCTTTGTGTTGCATGACCTTGGATGACCTTGACCTTGGGTCAAGGTCACATGTATTTTGGTAGGAAAAATGTGTAAAGCAGTTCTTAGTGTATGATGTCATTGCTAAGTTTAGTTATTTGACCTTGACTCTGAAGGTCAAGGTCATGTAAAGGTCAAGGTCAAGCATGTGAGTCGTATGGGCTTTGCCCTTCTTGTTTCACATTAAATGGAAAACAGTTAACATGTGGCTGTGTATCCCAGGGTGGTGCGCTACCTGTCGGAGCCCGATGCTGACCGTGCAGTCTCCGAAGCCAACGGCTTGCTGCTGGATGGCCAGCCCATCCTCGTTAAACGGATGGAGCGACGCCTTAAGTGAGTAAAATTCTTCTGTTTCAGCAATTTTCATCTTGAAAATGTACTTACCAGCAGGTTGCATACGTAGAGGTTACATGCCGAGTCTCAGTGATTATCAAAAATAATGGTCGAAGTTAGCGGATCATGAAAAATGCTAGCTTTAGCGAGCTTTTTCATGACCGCGAACTGAGACCATTATTTTTGATAATCACTGAGACGAGGTGTGTAACCTCTTTATTCCTCCTTTCTTCAGTTATTCAAAGAAAAGAGGAGTTTTTTTGCGAAAGTTTGATCGAATCCTATTCTCTCAACCAGTCAACCTGCGCAGGCGATCGATTAATGCGCGGTTGTATAGTTCCGTGCAAATCATTCCATTCTGTTAACACTTCTTGTCAGTTTTCCTATTTTAGGCTAAAATCAAGTACACAGATATGCTGTTATTCTGCTGTGGCGGCAAAGGCAGATATTGTGTGTTCTGTATATGTTTTGGTATCGCTTAGGGTAATGTTTTTTCGTCAAATGGGACTAGCAGACGAACTTTTGCACCCGTGTTCCAACGTTAAAAACTGTATGAAGTTCAGTTTTCCGGGGAAAATAGTGTATGAAACCCATTTATGTTGTTTAAATTGATGAGATGTGTGCATTTGGTTGCGTGTGATCTGTTTATTAAATGAAATATTGTTGAAAACTGACCGTCGGATTGCAGTCTGTTGTCGAAGGAACTGAGTGAAAAGAAGGGGAACTACTCTTGTCGCTAGACAAAGTATGAGTTACTTGCCTTGGGAAATTGCTTGTGATGAACGGCTTGAGCCACGGCAGATGAGATTCAGAAAACAACCGAACTCATGGATTTTATATGGAGATTCATGTGTTCAGGCCTGTAGTTGTTAATTTAAATGCGGTATGTTTGTATTGTTTGCTCCAGAGATGTATACTTCGTACATTAGAGCGTTCTGAACTTTTCAGTCGCAAAAAGTAGTACCGAAACAGAACAACCTCTCAACCCATTGCACTATCGAGGATTCAGGCTGTTGCTGGGTCGTTATTTGTTTGGTTGCTGGGTCATTATCGAAAAATAACTACCCCTACAAGTTTACAGAGGTAAAGAAGCAGAGGGGGGAATAAAACATATTTCCAGCATTCCTAGGTCAGAATTAACTTTTGGACTTATTTGACTAGCATACCATTTCCAGTGCAGCTGAAGGTAAGCACTTTCTCATAAACATAATAGTGTTCAGTTTTTGACCTAAGACTGGTCAGGTTGTCTTTCTTTGTATCTGCACCTCGTGGGCAAAGTTTGGGAAAGCTGGGTTGATTTGCTCTTTTTTTATGTGAGCTATTACTGTTTGTTGCAGCAAACCTCCCGGCGCTGGTGGGGGTAGTGGTGTCGTGGTAACAGGGGGAACGTGGGTGTCCACCAAAGACAAGTCTCAGTTCGGGAAAAACCCTGACATTGGTGAGTGTTTTTGTGTTTGTTTTTTCTCAGATTCTTTATATATGAGTTGTTCTTTGCTACTAGTCACAAGTGGGGGTCAGCTCACACGGACGCATTTTTCAATACAGTCTAGGGGAGAAACTGGTCACAAAGCACCCAGTACATGCCAGAGAGATAGGAGAATCGGCACAATCAAAGAAAATACCAAAATCATTCAATAGATATGGAAATATTAAGATTTACTGTGAAAATGCCAGCAAAAATGGCGTCCAAAAACGGGAACGCACACTTGGTGCGTCTTTGAAGACTTACCTCCCGTTCTGTGTTGTTGATAATAGTCGTGTTTGTGCTGTTGTTGTTGAAATAGTATCTAATAAAACTGATGCAGTTCTTGAAATGTTGCAAATTATTGTTGTCTTTGTGAAATGCGAGAGTGTTCTGAGGCGTAATCTGCATACGGCTGATGTCCCACATAGGGTACCCCACTTCGATCAGCGTATCACTCTAAATGAGCTTCATAGCAGAAAAGCAGATACACTACCAACACACTGCATAACAGATCTACAAGTCTGAGCCAGAATCATTGAAATTTCCTTTCTGTATAAAATATTGCAATCAAATTTGTTCACGATGTCCCACAAATAACGCAGGTTACCCTCGCCTTCGATTCAAAGTAACTCCAATCTGACTTAATTACAATCGAAACGCAGATGACGAACTGATTCACCACAAATTTGTGGTAATTTACACACAAATTTCAACTGTGTTGTTTCGCGATAAACAGCCATAAACAAACAAATGTGGCGCCGTCACGTCGCCTTGGAAGGAATAACGCAGGTGACCAAGGCTTGTTTCCGATACCTGTCTGATTAAAATCATCGTTTTTTTCACGAATGACGGCTCTTTGGCAGATCTGGTGAGTTGGAAACTGTCTATGAATGTTTCATTTAATGTCAAATGCGTACATTCTTGTCGATATTGTTACCTTTGGGCTCATAAATTAAGTCAATCGTCGTGTTGTCCGAAAGTGACTTTTGTCAGCATAGAACTTACTGTGCTTTGATCATTGACTGAGAAGAATCTTCCGATGACACTAGTTCATTTCACTACGCGACTGCAGATCTGCAAGGAAACTTATGGCAGGGGAAATAAGCTTAACTGAAGACGAATAAGCGGAGTAACTGTTCTTCAACGGATTGCTCTTACACTGATCTAAATATTTAGATCTTGTCGTCTGCTAGTCTGCTAGTAAGTAGTCTTCGGTCGTGTGAAAGTCACATCTATTTCGACTGTGTGCATCGATCCGTGTAGTGAAATGTTGATCTTTGATGATTTGGCAACATAACTTCGCTAAATGTGCTTCGAGTGTATCTCCCCGTTAACCGCATTTGAAACGTCTTTTAACAAGACCATGTTTCGACAGCCCAGACGGGGAGGATCCTCGATAGCTCACAGGGTATATAATGTTTTCCGCCGTTTTTTTTAAGAATCCTTTCAAATTTGCTATTCCAAAAGTACCTTATGACACGACTCGAGTGGCAAAGAACATTCTCTGCAATTCCTGTCTCAGTCCGTGCAGCCGTTTCGGGTCCTATCGTCATCATACAAACATACACACAGACACACAAGAACCAGCTTTAAAAGTTAGATTATGTAGGAACCATGTGAACCAGTGATTTTTTCTTATGTACAACAGATACTACAGTATTTCTGCTTTATGAAAAGCAATATTTCAAAAACAAAACTAGAGATTTGAATTTTGACCACTTTTCCCCCTTTCTGTCACCAGTACTGAAGAACAACTCATATTTATATTCATAATGTTTTGGATGTTCTGCTGGTTTTATTCACACGTTGCTACGTTGAACTTTCCTTATGCTTGCAACTGTTACAGACTTGACACTGGGTTTTCTCTCTAGATCTGTGTGTGTCTGTTTGTGTGTGTGTATGTTGCCAGCTCATTAAATCTTTCCCTTTGAATTCCAGTACCTATTGTGGAGCCGATAGGATCATCTTCTCCAGGACCTGAGGGAGAGGTAATACTTTTACCAGTTTCAAATAATACATGTAGGTTTTCATGTATTAAGAATGGCATCCAGAGTGTTTAAGTTACAGGAATCCAAGACCTGTCGTCCATGACTAAATCCTGTTTACACATGCACACTATAGTACTTTGCATCTCTGCTAAAACTTGTGCCGGGCATTGTGTGTACTTTACGAGAGATTGGCACAGGGATGTTCGAAATAAAGAAAGTGCATCTCATTCTTGAGAAGGATATGATTCCTCCAGACATCTTGCATTTCAAAGATCCAGAGCTCACTCTTTAGATCCCCATTACAACAAATTGGACAATTATGAATCAAATGTTTATGGTGGGGGGGGGGGGGGGGGGGGCAGTCTTAGTTACAACTTCATCTTCTCATGTCTGATCTACCAATTAATGAAGCAATTTGGAGAACTAAACATGTTATGCTTGTATTGGTTGTAGTAAAAGGCATGTTAGCTACTGTGCGGTTAAATGATGGTTTTTGAGTGTTACTGTTAGCTTCTCTTGTTTGCAGCCAGCACCTCTACCAACTTCATCATTCAACATTAGAGGACATTTAGCACCCATGGTAAGTTTTGTGCAGCGTCTGCAACATAGGGAGAACTTTAAGGCCTTCAGGGATGTTTCTGGAAATATTTTCTTGGCAAATTTTCCAAAGTGGCCACAGAAGCTTCGGACGTTTAAGGCAGACCTTGGCGTCCCTTTTCCCCTCACCGTGGAAAGAGTTTGTCAGATTTGCAGAAAGGACAGCAAAGGTTTTGGTGATTTGAAAGAAGTTTTGGCAATTTGAGGACGCCAAATTACATTTCTGGGCATTGCTGTTATAAATCATGAAGATGGTGGCACAAGGGCGTTTTGGAGATGTTTTGTTGCCACAGCAGTGAACAGTTTTTGTGGGGATTTTGCCTTTGCTGTGTCTTAAGGTAAAGGCTTCATTTGGCAATTGGATTGGTTCTTTAGGGATGTCACAATGGAGACAATTGCGGATAGCAGAGAGTTCCTATGAGAAAAGAGCATATGTTCTGAATTGCACTCATGTAGATACAATGTTTTTTGTTGTTAGTTTCATGTCCATTTTATTGTTGTTCCTTTAGTGAGCTTGAGAAGTTGTTTTCGTTTTATGTATGTTTTTATATCTTCTTAGATCTGGTTTTGAAAATAATGTTCTTGACATACATTTTCTTTCTTGTGTTTCTCTGTTCAGAATATGTATGTGACACACGTAGAGACACCCACATTGTTTTGGTGCCAAGAACTCCAGGAAAGTGTCCAAACAGCTTTCAAAGAGCTAGAGGAGAAACTGGCCTCTGTCTGCCCTGCTGGACCCAAGGTCATAGGTCGTGCAGAAAATTCCAAGGTAAAGACAGGGCCAGTGTTATCTGCTTTTCACATGGGCATTTTGTCACAAAAGCGTGGACATGCTTCTCATGAAAGATGGTTAGAAGTTGTCAAGAAGAAGAACAAGTCGCGTAAGGCGAAAATACAACATTTAGTCAAGTAGCTGTCGAACTCACAGAATGAAACTGAACGCAATGCAACGCAGCAAGACCGTATACTCGTAGCATCGTCAGTCCACCGCTCATGGCAAAGGCAGTGAAATTGACAAGAAGAGCGGGGTAGTAGTTGCGCTGAGAAGGATAGCACGCTTTTCTGTACCTCTCTTCGTTTTAACTTTCTGAGCGTGTTTTCAATCCAAACATATCATATCTATATGTTTTTGGAATCAGGAACCGACAAGGAATAAGATGAAAGTGTTTTTAAATTGATTTTCGAAAATTTAATTTTGATCATAATTTTTATATTTTTAATTTTCAGAGCTTGTTTTTAATCCAAATATAACATATTTATATGTTTTTGGAATCAAAAAATGATGGAGAATAAGATGAACGTAAATTTGGATCGTTTTATATAAAAAAATTTTTTTTTACAATTTTCAGATTTTTAATGACCAAAGTCATTAATTAATTTTTAAGCCACCAAGCTGAAATGCAATACCGAAGTCCGGGCTTCGTCGGAGATTACTTGACCAAAATTTCAACCAATTTGGTTGAAAAATGAGAGCGTGACAGTGCCGCCTCAACTTTCACGAAAAGCCGGATATGACGTCATCAAAGACATTTATCAAAAAAATGAAAAAAGCGTCTGAGGGTATCATACCCAGAAGCTCTCATGTCAAATTTCATAAAGATCGGTCCAGTAGTTTAGTCTGAATCGCTCTACACACACACACAGACAGACAGACAGACAGACAGACACACATACACCACGACCCTCGTCTCGATTCCCCCCTCTATGTTAAAACATTTAGTCAAGGTTTGACTAAATGTAAAAAGGAAGAAAAAATGTTTGGGGGATGTCCTTGTAAACAGTACTTTGGAGTGTAAGTACTTTGGAGTGTAAAACTTCTACTGTGAAGATTGACATGAAATGTTGTGTTTATGATAAAAGATAGCGTTCAGTTGATACACAAACTGCTGACTGAAAGCGAAATGCCAGTTTGATTATGATTTTTGTTGGGGTTAATTAACTGGATAGTTATGGCATGTTGCCAATGACAATGATCTCTGGTATTTATTTCTGATGAAATGTTCACCTCTGTTGACAGAAATACATTTCACTTTATGGAAATGAAAACAAAGTGCTTCATTTCCGTTCTGTTTGCTTCGTATTGGGCATGCCATCATTTCTTTACCTCGTATTGTTTCTGTACAGGTGTATGGAGCCCAATTCTCTGAGGATGGTTTGTGGTACCGATGCCAAGTGAAAGCTAACTTCAGCATTGAAAAGGTCAGAAAGATGGTTTTGACACTCTCTCTCTCTCTCTCTCTCTCTCTCTCTCTCTCTCTCTCTCTCTCTCTCTCTCTCTCTCTCTCTCTCTCTCTCTCTCTCTCTCTCTCTCTCTCTCTCTCTCTCTCTCTCTCTCTTTTCACTAACATACACACACATGCACCTCTTTTTCTCTCCCCCTCCCGCACACCCCTACCCTTGTAAGACACCCCAATTTAACTCTCTCTCCCTTTTAAGAATCTGTTTTATCAAATTTTCTGTTCGTAACCACTGTAAAATGACCCCTTTTAAAAAAAAAAGATTTTTGGAGTTTTGACAAGGGGGTTACACTCTACATGTACTCTTGCTTGTGCAACGTGGCAGTCGCTAAGAGCCGTTTTCTTTGTCATTACTCTTTTTGGTCAGTGAGATATCTTGTGTTTTTGTAGGTGAAGGTGCAGTACATAGACTACGGAAACTGTGAGGAGGTGAGCGTCAAAGATCTGGTGGAGCTGCCGGTAGACATGGCCGCCTTCAAACCTTTTGCAGACAAAGTCATGATGCACAATACACGCTTTCTGCCCAACAAGGACAAAGAGGTGTGCCATTTGTGTGTGTGGGGGGTGGGGGGGTGGGGGGGGGGAGTGGGTGCATGCGCAAGGGTGTGTATGTGTGTGACCAAAACAATCTCTGTAAGGGGTAGTCATTGCTGCCAACCCTCCCTGATTTTCCGGGAATCTCCCGAATTGTAGAGAAATTCAAGTTTTACTCCCTCACGGCAAAGCCATTAGGGGCATGTTCCTGGGTTTTAACCCGACTTTAGATGAGATGCACAAGTGTATGCGTGTTTAGGTGGAATCGGCCATCTGCACTTATGGCAGAATGACCGAGGTCTTTTACGTGCCACTGTGGTGACACGGGGGTGGGAGATGGAGACCGTCTCTGGGTCTGCACATAAGGTTGACCTGTGTCCGTCCCGGCCTGGATTCGAACCAGCGACCTTTCGATCACAAGTCCAGCGCTCTACCACATGAGCTACCCGGGCCCCCCTCCCGAATTGTACAACTTCTCCCTGCTCATATTCAAGACTAAACGGTCCCCCTGGACCCCCTGGCTCCTGGATTTTGACTTCAGAAGGTTGGCAGCTATGGGTAGTGCTTGCCCTAGGCTGTGTTGGTGTTTTCATGGATTAGTTAATAGCTAGAACTATGAAAGTTTATTATTTCTAGTCCCCGGTGATGTTCAAAGAGAGACCATGTTTGCCTCACCTCTTTCAAACTTCTGCTTGACTCTGTAGAAATAAACAAAAAGTGAAAGTTGAATTTTGCCTGAATGCTATGTACGTAGAGCTCAACACATTATGATGGTCAGCTTTCCAGCTTGCTCTAGGGTTATGTAAAAGATTAAGTTGATTGGTTGAAGAATCTTTTGCATGTTGTATGTGTCTGAATGTGATTTCCCTTGTTATTATTTATTAACGATTAATTTGTGCGTAAATGTACCTGCATGCATCCATGTACACATGCATGTGGGTTTTCACCATCAAACAGCTGAGCAAATTATTAAAAAAAACCAAAACAATGCCTAATTTTTCAGGCCATAAAGTACCTGAAAGAGGCGGTTGGAGAGAACCAGAGGATTGTGGTGCACCCTACATTCAGACTGCCAGACGGCACAGGGCTGTTTGCTCAGCTTTATGTGGACGACATCAACCTTAACCAAGGACTCATAGACAATGGATTTGCCGTTACTAAACCTGTAAGTTTCTCTTATTTTGGTATTGAATGGTACCGGTGTAACGCCTCGTTCTGACCCCCACCTGTAAGTTTCTCTTATTTTGGTATTGAATGGTACCGGTGTAACGCCTCGTTCTGACCCCCACCTGTAAGTTTCTCTTATTTTGGTATTGAATGGTACCGGTGTAACGCCTCGTTCTGACCCCCACCTGTAAGTGTCCCCCGGGGGAAAGTTTAGGTTACTGAAGCCTCCCCCAGTGGGACCAACTAAGTCATTGCATTTGCAGGTGACCTTTCTTGACAGGTATGTTTTGGTAAAGATAACAGACAAAGAGATAACAGAAGGCGTCCTTTATTGGGAGATGGCCTCTGATAGGAGGGGTGTTTCATTGCACCTACCACTGTACACCATTTTGCTTTTCAGTTCTCCATTTTACAGTGATTTATTCACAAGGTATTGTTATGGTTATTACGATGAGCAATTTTGCAATTTGAGAAAGCTTTATGATTAGATCTTTTGGTATGGTAACACGTTTTGTGAAAAAAAAGCTTTAATCATTCTGGGACAAATTATATGTAAAATATCATTCCCACCAGCTTTTAAATTATGCTGTCAGTCTTTTATTTGTGCATTGCATTTTCTTCCATTTTTTTTTTAATTCATTATATTGTATTTGCTTCTGTCTTATGCTTTTTTTTTTAATCCGAACATATGAAAAACTGTCATAGAATAGAAACCAATTACATTTCTTTTGTAAAAAAAAGATCTGATCTTGATTATAGATTAAACATCCCAAAAGATGAAAAACTGGTCATTGAATAGTAACAGTATCATATTACTTTTGTAACATCATCTAATCTGGATCATGTATTAACCTCCTGAATGCATGGAAAACTAGTCATAGAATTGTAACAACGACAATATCATATTCCTTTTGTACCAACATCTAATCTGGATTGTAGATGAAAAATCCTTTGCAGCCAAAGCAGCAAATGCAGCAGCCACCACTAGGCGACCAAATGTCAGGACCCAGCTTCCACATTGGTGATGGTGGGGGCTACATCCCGCCAATGTCACGAGGATTGGGGGGAAAACCTGGTGGTCGGCCGTTGATTGGTGAACCTGACATGAGGATGGGAGGCTCTAGGTAAGCGTCAAGTAAAAATTCAAAACAAATCAAGGACTTTCTGAATACTGTCAGAAAATAAGTTTTGCGATAAAATGGCGAGAGCTTGGGTTGCATCGCGAGAAGGGGATTGCTAGATATCCGGGGTAACTTTTCTGCCTTGCTGATTCGGTCAGTTGGACGAGATTGCGTGGTAGCTGCCCAGATAGCATTACGCTCGCAAAACACTCGGTCACATTTACTAACTACCCATTTAATCATCACTGTTTCAAAAAATTGTGTGTACAGTACATATGTAAACCAAAATCAAGGTTTATATGTTATATCTTTTTATTGGGTGTATGTGTCAGAAGTGCCGGATGTGTACTCACCAGTCTGCATCTGATGTATTTTTTTTATTCATTAGAGTGCTTTTAATTTCATCTTACAAATTGTGCTCTAAGAACAAAAAATTCATCCCAAAAAATGCGTCCATGAATTATTTTCGATTCAGTAATTTGAGTACTTATTACTTCGATCCACTCATAACTATCCCCCCACCCTTTCTATATACTATGTACCCTTTCCTTAAACATTAACTAAAGGTATCTGTCACTGTTAATTTACCCAGTTGATGTAAGAAAGAATGTGCTGTCTCCAGGTTTGGGGGTCCTAACCGTGGTCCAGACCCTAATCAGATGGGCAGCCCAATGACAAACCAAATGGGCCCAAACTTCTCTGACCTGAAAATTGAGCTACAGAACAAGAATAGAATGATTGAGAAAACTAGCATGGATCTTTCCGCTGCACACGCCAAGATGAAGGTGAGTTATCTGTTCCTTTTGAGAGTACCGTGGAATCCCAATTTTTAAATCTCCAAACTGTAAAAGTCAGGTCTTGAAAAAGGCGGTAGTCTTGATCTTAAAATGGAGGTAAATGAACAGAGGCTATGGACTGAAAGTCTGAAAAAGGCGGTAGTCTTGATCTTAAAATGGAGGTAAATGAACAGAGGCTATGGACTGAAAATCTGAAAAAGGAGGTAGTCTTGATCTTAAAATGGAGGTAAATGAACAGAGGCTATGGACTGAAAATCTGAAAAAGGAGGTAGTCTTGATCTTAAAATGGAGGTAAATGAACAGAGGCTATGGACTGAAAATCTGAAAAAGGAGGTAGTCTTGATCTTAAAATGGAGGTAAATGAACAGAGGCTATGGACTGAAAATCTGAAAAAGGAGGGAGTCTTGATCTTAAAATGGAGGTAAATTAACAGAGGCTATGGACTGAAAATCTGAAAAAGGAGGTAGTCTTGATCTTAAAATGGAGGTAAATTAACAGAGGCTATGGACTGAAAATCTGAAAAAGGAGGTAGTCTTGATCTTAAAATGGAGGTAAATTAACAGAGGCTATGGACTGAAAATCTGAAAAAGGAGGTAGTCTTGATCTTAAAATGGAGGTAAATTAACAGAGGCTATGGACTGAAAAATCTGAAAAGGGAGGTTGTCTTGATCTTAAAATGGAGGTAAATGAACAGAGGCTATGGACTGAAAATCTGAAAAGGGGGTAGTCTTGATCTTAAAATGGAGGTAAATGAACAGAGGCTATGGACTGAAAGTCTGAAAAAGCAATGTCTTAAAAGGGGAGAGGTCTTAAATAGGGGGGGGGGGGGGGGATTTTTAAAAGCGATTTTCCTCCGTGTTGTTACACATGGTGAGCACGAGTGCAAGGTTTTCTTGGGAAAGTATCCTTATGTGTAGAAAAGGCAGTCATGCAGCAATCTGTGTTGTTGAATAAATTACCTGTATGTGCATTAAGAATTAAAGTTTTGTAATTCTTTTTACATTTAGTCAAGTTATGTTTTAACATAGAGGTGGAATCGAAACGATGTCATCAATGAGACGAGGGTCATGGTGTGTGTGTGTATAAAGTGATTATAAAAGAACTGCTGGACCAATTGTCATGAAACTTCACATGAGAGTTCATGGGTATGATATCCCCAGATGATTTTATTTTTATTTTTGGGATGGATGTTTTTGATGACGTCATATCCAGATTTTTGTGAAAGTTGAGGCGGCACTGTCACACCCTCATTTTTCAACCACATTGATTGACATTTTGGTAAAGCATTCTTTGACGAAGTCCGGACTATTGTATTGTATTGCATTTCAGCTTGAAATTTTAAAAATTAGTCAATCAGTTTGCTCATTAAAGTTGTCAGTAAAATCGAATTTTTAGTAACAGATTAAACAATGACTGCATTGTATTCCCCATCTTCTCCTAAATTCAAAAATATATAGATATGTTATGTTTACTCTGACAGTGTGCTCAGAATTGCAGAAAATATGTTCAGTAAGTACTTGCACAGTCGCATGCTTCGCGAAGACGAGCGTGACCCGTCTCGGTCTTTGGGTATTGTTAGCCAAGACTATCTAAATGTAGTCTTGGCGATGACTGGTATGTGGTGGAGTTGATTTTTTTAGTTTGATACCGACTGATTAAATATTTTTATATCGCTTCACACGACTTGTTTTTATTAACCTTTTGCCCTTTTTTTCAAACAATTTGAAAAATGTGTAAATATGCCTGACAACAACAAAAGTAGTGTGATTGTGTGCCTAACATTTAGCACAGGAGAGTGTTATGACAAGTTTCTGACAAATTTCTGTCTTCAAGGGGTGTGTTCATTTCTTCATTTACATTTTGTATGATGAGACGGTTATAACATTGGCGGTTTGATTTTCAGAGTCTGCAGCAAGAATTCCAGATTTTGTCAGTAAAAATGGAGGAAAACAACGTTGGAACACAGGTAAGTGGTGATACTCTTGTGTGAGAAGCAAGAAAACAAAACCATGTTGGATTATGTTAGTTTAGTCAGTTTATTTTGACCATTAACCTTTTTTCTGCATGAGGGACCTCAGCTGACGTCCTGGGTAACTTGCTTTAACAGGCAACAGACTGTTCAGTAAACAACAGAAGAAGAAAAACAACAAACAAACAATGTGTGTGTTTGTGTGTGTTGTATTCATTAAAATACATCAAGGAAACACTGCAAGTTGTTAATTTAGGTAAATACGGGCATTGCTTTGTATATGAATATTTTCTGGCAGCGAACAGGTACAAACAAAACATTGAAGAGTCACGGAGGTTAGTACATGTGTATGTATTTTGAAACACAGGAAGTTATTTCATTGAAATCAAGATGCATGTTATTTAGTTGAATGAGAGGGAAAGAGTTGATATGATGTAGACCAAAGTAATGAAACTTATGTAAAGTGTAACTTAGAAAGATGGAAGGATATTGCAAGAAGGAGAAGAAAGAATTTGAGAAAATGTTATTTGGAAGATCTTGAAGAAACCTTCAGTATTTATAAATTGAATCGCCTGCATTTTTTTCTGTTTCAGTTGAAAACTGCTGCAAACTTGACAGATAAAGTGAGAAGACTGAGGTAAGTAAATACATCTCTCAAATTCTTCTTAAACTTTGTTTTGTGGTTGATTCCTATGGTTTTGTTTGGTGTTTCACCTGGTACAAAAAATAAAAGAGGAGATTGTTGGCACCCCTTTTGTTCAGTACCTCAACTGTAATCCCAGCGAAGCTGGAGGTATCCCACAAACGCTATACTGTAATCGACTTGAGAAATGTTCATGCCGATAATACATGATAAAGAAGGATTCGTAGTGCCCAACCAGGGGCTACAGTTGGGGCTGGAAGTTCACCAAAAATTGGGAACATACTGACTAAAATACGGTGGGTGACATGGGCGCATTTTGTGCACATGTGTTAGTGTTACTGTTAGTGTGTGTGTGTTGTGTTTGCGCGCGTGCGTGAGTCTGTACTCTGTGTGTGTGTGTTTGAGAGAGAGAGAGAGAGAAAGCGGATTTGTCCTTCGCTGGGGGTATGCAGTGCCTTGGCATTGCACTTCTACTTAATTTAGAATTGTTGATCAGTGCTGTTCTGTTTTTAACTGTTGTGACAGTTTTAATCCTTTTGCTTTGAAGGATGGGGTTTGTATGGGGATCCGTGCTAAATAAGCTTTTTGTGTAAATGGATACAAATGAAATAGCCCCTAACCCTCCCACAGTGATCCTATACATCTGCACCCTAATCGTTTCCCTGCACTTCTTGTCACTGGAAATGCACTGTCAATTGTTGTATGCGCGTAAAGGGGTCTATAATGATTGCCTTGTATGTTTGCAGGAGCCAGTTTTCTGATGACAAGCCTACAGCGGTGGACGAGGCAATACAGCTTGCCAGTAGTGCCGACAAGTTGACAGAAAACTCGGTTACCTCCCTTGCCCCTCTCATGACCACTCTTACCGAGTACCGCACCATGCAGCAGGAAATCTGCCAGGCACAAACAAAAGAGGTAAGAACAGGAGGGATAGATACTGTCTGAATAGCACAAGCATCTTGCTAATTTTGTTAAGAAAATAGAAGATGCTGCCAGAGTTCTGTTGTGTAAGTAAACAATCTGCAGCAGATGGCACAGAGAAAGAGTGTGTGTGTGCTTGTGTGTGTGCTTGTGTGTTCATCATTCTTAGAATTCAGTACAGACATAAGCAATATGTTGTTGATAGAGGTTGAGGTCACCTTTCTTTTTCATTTGCCTGAAAGCGTGCCAAAGAGTCTTGTCCAGAGGGTTTGGGAAATAATTGAGCAGCTTGTCTCCAATTCCATGAGTTGAGCTGCTGAAGTTTTTTCAATGTTTTTTTTTCTCAGGAAATATCCACGGAAAAGCTTGAGGAGAGAGATGCCACGAGAAAAACGTTGTTTGAACAACTGACTGCCTGCATCACAGAAATGGAGGGCCTACCATTTACTGAACGTGCCAAGAGTATCACGGTGAGAAGCAGAATAAATTACATTAATTTTTTTTCTAACAAAAGGTTGGACATTGATCAGTGAAGATGTACATAAAAGGAGGTGGTGGGGTTAAGAACAATGTTTCCAGTGTGAACAATGTTTCCAGTGTGAACAATGTTTCCAGTGTGAACAATGTTTCCAGTGTGAACAATGTTTCCAGTGTGAACAATGTTTCCAATGTTTCCAGTGTGAACAATGTTTCCAGTGTGAACAATGTTTCCAATGTTTCCAGTGTGAACAATGTTTCCAGTGTGAACAATGTTTCCAGTGTCAACAATGTTTCCAGTGTCAACAATGTTTCCAGTGTCAACAATGTTTCCAGTGTCAACAATGTTTCCAGTGTCAACAATGTTTCCAGTGTCAACAATGTTTCCAGTGTCAACAATGTTTCCAGTGTCAACAATGTTTCCAGTGTCAACAATGTTTTCAGTGTGAACAATGGAAAATCTATATGAAAGTGATGTTAACATATTGAACAAACAGAAACCATTTTTAGGCTGCATATGGTGTCACATCCATGGGTCTCAATGAGGAGTATGTAAAATCCTGTGGCAGGTAAGGTGAGATTAGTTGTACTGAATAAAAGATGTGCCACACAGGTTTTGTTCTTGCTGCATCTATCTCTGTCTTTTGAAGGAATTTTTGTTACGACGTGCTTTTGAGTACATGTATATGTGTGTGCTTTGGGTGTGAGATAGGGTGAAGGTTGCGCTATTGTAACTGAAGTCAAAATTCATTTGAAAACACAGTTTACGACACGATTAAATGAGTGGATTTGAATGTGTTTTATTTCTGTTTTGTTTTTCAGGAATGCTGTGAGAAGCTGATGCAGCACTATGACAACTTTTTCAACATTCCTGCTGAATCCTCTTCAGATTTCAAAACTATAGTCGCACAGTATGAGGAATTCAAGGTGGGACTTTCTTGAGTGGATAACAAACAAAACTAATAACGATACTAATAGTAATATTAATTTTAATAGTTAACGCATTTTTCTCGCTTGTATTTCAGATTTGAGTTCGAATTCATTTCTTGCATTTGTTGACACTTTTGCATCATTGTGTGTGCATGAGTTTTTCTCCAATTTTCATTTACAAATATAATTACTTGTGATTTTCACTTACTGCTTCAGGCAAACAAACAGAAGGAATTTGAAGAGACACGACTTCAAACAGACCAGCAACAGGAACAGCTTGAATCTCAGCTCAGCAGCATAGGGAAGGTAACAGACTTCAGTTTCTTATGAATCATACTCCTTTTTTTTTTGGGGGGGGGGGGGGTGGTAGTGGTGTATGTCAGGGTGTATGTCAGGGTGTATGTCAGGGTTTATAACGGCCTTGTATCTTATTAGACTTGAGATTCTGTTTCAAAAGTCCTGTGCCGTTTCTTGGCAGTCGATCCCCTCCGCCCCCCAAAGAATCCATAACAAAAGTTTGAGTCTGCTGTAGCAAGGCACCAAAATGCTTTGCATTGTTGGCATAGCGCTAATGTATTGGGCATCTTTATCATTGTTACAGAAATTATCACTGTCAGCGGATGCTGCCGCCATGGAATGTGACCTTGACCTCTCCTCTCGGCTAAAACAGTACTGTGCTGCCATGCAGCA
This sequence comes from Littorina saxatilis, assembly GCF_037325665.1. Classification (NCBI taxonomy): domain Eukaryota; kingdom Metazoa; phylum Mollusca; class Gastropoda; order Littorinimorpha; family Littorinidae; genus Littorina; species Littorina saxatilis. Next base: position 99,523,797 of record NC_090246.1, read on the forward strand.
AGAGATTGCAGCCAAGAGTGTGGTAAGTGGGAAGCATTGAGTTTTATTCATTTCTTCTCTGCTGAAAATTAATTATTTTAGGATATGTTATGATTGTGAAACATCTCTGCTCCTTCCTTATATGTTTTGCATGATGCTCACCAACAATTGGCTTGTTTACCGTACTTAAATGTACACATTTGTTTCTTTGTTTCTTTGTTTGTTTCCTCCTCTGCTTCTTTAATTCTATACAATATACGTTATTTGCGTGTTTGACCAAAATATGACATTTTACACAGATCGAGACAGTCATTGTTCTCCGAGACCGCGATAGCGGTCGAGGTGAACAATGACTGTCGAGATCTGTGTAAAATGTCATATTTTGGTCAAACACGCAAATAACATTTATGTATCGATCGAATTCCTTTCAGGTACTATGACTTTGTTGTTGTTTTGACGATTGAACGAGCCCGGGCACACACACATGCAATCAAACACATATGCTTCATATTTGGGCGTTTCAGGTTGACGGAAACTTCAAAGGAACTACAAAACACACGTCATGTACTGACTTTGTTGTTGTTTTGACATTGAACAGCACACACACATGCAATCAAACACATGACGTGTGTTTTGTGGTTCCTTTAAAGTTTCGGTCAACCTGAAACGCCCAATTATAAAGTTTTGTAGGCCTCTGACGTCACATGACTCGAAGAAGGGAAATCCAATCTCCAATCGATACATGTCCTTTTTGAGATGAACTAATCTTACGAGTGTATTCCTGTCAATACAGTGGATTACTAGTTTGTGGCGTGTACTTTCACAGGAGGGCAGCACAGAAGCCCACTTCATCTCAGCCTTGGTGCAAGCCGTGCATCGGGACCTGAAGGCGGAGATCCTGTGCGTCAACAACTATATCCGCCTGGAGACGGAGTTCCGGAGCATGAAGAGCGGCATGGAGGAGTGGCTGGAGAAGGCTCCCACGGTGGACAAACTGCTGGAGACCCGCCAAACGCTGCGCTCGCTCAAGTCCAAACTGCGCCACAAGCTGGCAGACAAACATGATGCTGAGGAGGTGAGTGTTGTATTAGATGTACTTGTCTGTATGCTGGTGAGTGTTGTATTAGATGTACTTGTCTGTGTGCTGGTGAGGAGGTGAGTGTTGTATTAGATGTACTTGTCTGTGTGCTGGTGAGGAGGTGAGTGTTGTATTAGATGTACTTGTCTGTATGCTGGTGAGGAGGTGAGTGTTGTATTAGATGTACTTGTCTGTATGCTGGTGAGGAGGTGAGTGTTGTATTAGATGTACTTGTCTGTATGCAGGTGTTTTTTTATGTCAGAAGATGCAAGTATGCTAAACTGACCTAAAAAAATGAAGACATTCATCAAAATTGGTCTGACATTTTTTGAATTTTTTCTCCCCATGTTTCTGGTGAGTACATTTTTATTGTTATCTTGCCCTTGACAACAACAACAACATTTTCCAAAAGGTGAACTCACAAGTTTCTAATGGCAGTTAGCTTTGAGTATTCTTTGTCTTGTAAGGTTGTCATAAATGAAATGCTTCAGCAAAAGTGAGTGTTTTTGATCTGTAAAGGTCTTGAATTTCGCATCAGAAAAATTCATTTCTTTGTTAAATCATAACAACTTGGAAATGTGGGTGTGTGTTTCAGGAGTGATGGTCTCAATGCATGTTGTATTTATCTTTGTTTGTATGACATTGCCATTGCACCAGTTCACGTGTATATGTTGGCAGAATGAAGACAAGGAGATGATGGAGGAAGTACAGAAGGATGTGGCCAACATCCAGCTAGAGATCCATGATGCCTTGATAGCAGAAGAAAAAGAACTGGTGAGTTGGTTCACTTTTCTGTGTCACCTGTTTGTTCAGCCGTGGTAATTGTTTGATCCTGATTTCTAATGAGATCAAGAGAAAGGCCCAGTACAAGCAGAATGCTAAACCAAATTATTATAGCAAGTGCTCAAGAAACAAAATCAACGGTATAAGCTTTTCTCCTAAGAGCTTGTAAAAGGCCTCTCAGTGACAAAAAAAGTTCATATTGATAGATTACTTCTATCATGTGTCCATAAGCACAGTTCATTTCTGGGAGTGCGTTGTGTTTTCATTAAAAATATTACAAGGATATCAAAAAGACTTAAGAACAAATCCAAGTCGGAGTGTTTTGTTATATTTTGACATCCTCTGTGTGCTTTGCCTGGTCAACTTCAGAATGCGCTAGACATGTGATACTGACAGTTGCTTTACAGTGGTTCTATCTCTGACGTTTCAGGCAGCGCTAGCGATGTTGGTGGACAGTCACTTCCCAGAATTCCTTGCTCTCCACCCTGACTGCGGGCTTGATGTACAGCTGGTCAGTGTTTGGTTATCATCTTCCTTGTGGATAAGTTTTCACTTTTTATTTTATAGTCTTGTTAGTGTATGAACTGTTCTGCTCACAGTGAACACATCACAACATGCAAAATGTGGGGAAAAGGAAACATTGTCATTTTTTACATTTAGTCAAGTTTTGACTAAATGTTTTAACGTAGAGGGGGGAATCGAGACGAGGGTCGTGGTGTGTGTGTGTGTGTGTGTATGTGTGTCTGTCTGTCTGTGTGTGTGTGTGTGTGTGTGTGTGTGTGTGTGTGTAGAGCGATTCAGACCAAACTACTGGACCGATCTTTATGAAATTTGACGTGAGAGTTCCTGGGAATGATATCCCCGGACGTTTTTTTCTTTTTTTTGAAAAATATCTTTGATGACGTCATATCCGGCTTTTTGTAAAAGTTGAGGCGGCACTGTCACACCTTCATTTTTCAATCAAATTGATTGAAATTTTGGTCAAGCAATCTTCGACGAAGGCCGGACTTCGGTATTGCATTTCAGCTTGGTGGCTTAAAAATTAATTAATGACTTTGGTCATTAAAAATCTGAAAATTGTAAAAAAAAAAAAAATTGTTTTTAAAACGATCCAAATTTACGTTTATCTTATTCTTCATCATTTTCTGATTCCAAAAAAATATAAATATGTTATATTTGGATTAAAAACAAGCTCTGAAAATTAAAAATACAAAAATTATTATTAAAATAAAATTTCCAAAATCGATTTAAAAGCAATTTCATCTTATTCCTTGTGGGTTCCTGATTCCAAAAACATATAGATGTGATATGTTTGGATTAAAAACACGCTCAGAAAGTTAAAAAGAATAGAGATAAAGAAAAGCGTGCTATCCTTCTCAGCGCAACTACTACCCCGCTCTTCTTGTCAATTTCACTGCCATTGCATCGAGCGGTGGACTGACGATGCTACGAGTATACGCTCTTGCTGTAAAAATGCAGTGAGTTCAGTTTCATTCTGTTAGTTCGACAGCTTGACTAAATGTTGTAATTTCGCCTTGCGCGACTTATTTTATAGTCTTGTTAGTGTATGAACTGTTCTCCTCACAGTGAACACATCACAACATGGACAATGTGGGGAAAAGGAAACATTGTGATTTTTTTCCCCTTGTTTGGATATGATGGAAAGAGAGTTGGATTAGAAGTAATCGTACAGTCAGGTTGTTTGCTGAAGAGAATAATCAAAAGTATGAGGAAACATGAACAAGATGTTTTTGTTAGTGTGCGGGGTTTTTTCTTCTTTTTTTTTTTTTTTTTTTCTTTAGTGGGAGTGTTGCTGAAAAAATGTGTATCCTTTCTTTCTTTTTTCTCTATGAGTACGTACTCCGCTATTCTTTATTTGACACAATCACCCCAGTGCTGCAGCCCTCTGTGTTGTACAGGTTTAGGATGTTTGCAGGAGCTCTTGTGAACTGCTTTTCACCGTCCTAGAAAATGACTGCAACATAGCATACTGTGACTGCAACATAGCATACTGTGACTGCAACATAGCATACTGTGACTGCAACATAGCATACTGTGACTGCAACATAGCATACTGTGACTGCAACATAGCATACTGTGTGTTGCAGAAGTACAAGGGTCTGTAGAAAATGACTGCAACATAGCATACTGTGACTGCAACATAGCATACTGTGACTGCAACATAGCATACTGTGACTGCAACATAGCATACTGTGACTGCAACATAGCATACTGTGACTGCAACATAGCATACTGTGACTGCAACATAGCATACTGTGTGTTGCAGAAGTACAAGGGTCTGTAGAAAATGACTGCAACATAGCATACTGTGACTGCAACATAGCATACTGTGTGTTGACTGCAACATAGCATACTGTGTGTTGACTGCAACATAGCATACTGTGTGTTGACTGCAACATAGCATACTGTGTGTTGCAGAAGTACAAGGGTCTGTAGAAAATGACTGCAACATAGCATACTGTGTGTTGCAGAAGTACAAGGGCCTGTTGAAAGCCAGTCACGAGGTGAACCACTACAACCTCACCCCTGTGCCAGGCTCCAAAGCTCGTCTCTTCTTCTCCAAGTTTGCTGGACAGGACATCATTATCATGGTGGGTAGTGTGTGTGTGTGTGCAGTTGTTTCGGTCCTGTGCAGCATAACAAGAGTCCCCTAGGCCAGGCTAGATTGTCTGTAGTACTGTGATACACTCACAAAGTTGTGTGTTTTGTTGTTGTTTGTTTATGTGTTTGTTGAATTGGATTTTTTGCTGACAGGAATGTTTGCTGTCAGATGGTCATCATATGGGTCGAGATGATTTCCTGGCACAACTGATGGCGTACACCAGCATGTCACATCCATCTCTGCTGCATCCATCTGCTGTCTTCTTTGACAAGGTAGTACAAATGTAGTTGTTTTTGTGGCCACATATTTCATTATCAATCTATGAACAAGAATACTATCTTCACTCCTGCAGGCAGAAAAAATCGAGTAGTTGCACCATAGTGTAATCTTTCTGTCAGAAAGTGGTAGACTGGATGTTTCGTTGTCCTAGATGTTTGCTTATGAGTTTCTTGGCATTTAAAAGAACTACCGTATTTTCGGGACTATAAGGCGCTTTGTTGTAATTTTAAGGTTAAAATGAGAAAAATCCACACAATGGGCGCTTCCGGTGTATAAGATTAAAGTCAAAGGAAGTGTACAGAGTGAAAACACGTTTTCTCCACGATGTGCGGTGAGACCAAACAGGCTGCATTCTGAGAGCTGTTTAGCCTTGTGACCTGAGGCCAATGACCATATTTTCAGCTAAGCCCAGCTGCCTGCCCTAGTTTACAGACACTGACATTCTGACCCGGGTCAATGACCTAGTTTTTACTATGAGACTGACTCCTTGGATGTCTGAAAGGAAACTTGGTCCAGGTCAAAGAAGCAGAAACATGCATATCACTAGAGAGGGAGTGTTTTGGTGTTTTGTATAGCGATGTGTGTACATCTTTCTCTTCTCTCGCCATACACAAGGCGATACCGGTCAATAGGGCACAGGGGTAAAAGTTGAGGAAAAAAGGTTGCGCCTTATAGTCCTTATAGTCCTGAAAGTACGATACTTTTTTTTCTCAACAATACGGTCTGGTATTTGCTTTGTGTTGTCCGTTTTCTAACCTAGCTGTGTGTGAAAGGCCTGATATGTTATTTATCGTTTCAGAATAACCGCCATGGCTACTTCCGATTTGACAGAGGGAGAGGAGAGATTCTGGCAAACCATATAGAATACGGAAAGCCGGACCCTGAGGTAAGTAAAAAAATGTTAAGCTTCTGTTTGCGTTTGATGTTTTTATTTTTATTTCTTGTTTATTTCCTTTTGTTGATGTCTGCATTTGCTTGAGCTCTTCTCCGTTTTATTGTTTTTCCAATGTATAAAGTTGATTGTATTTTGTTGTTTTACATGTGGTGTACCTCTCTTGCTCATCTCACTCCTGCTCTTTCATGATATTTTGTCAATTTACTTGACATATTTTTCCTGGTGTTTTTTTCAGAGAGAATGTCCACACTATATACATGCATGCCCCTGTTCACACACACACACACACAATCACACACATCACACACATCACACACAATCACACACATCACACACATCACACACAATCACACACAATCACACACATCACACACATCACACACATCACACACATCACACACATCACACACATCACACACAATCACACACAATCACACACATCACACACAATCACACACAATCACACACATCACACACAATCACACACATCACACACATCACACACATCACACACAACCGTCACGGTTGGCCTAGTGGTAAGGCGTCCGCCCCGTGATCGGGAGGTCGTGGGTTCGAACCCCGGCCGGGTCATACCTAAGACTTTAAAATTGGCAATCTAGTGGCTGCTCCGCCTGGCGTCTGGCATTATGGGGTTAGTGCTAGGACTGGTTGGTCCGGTGTCAGAATAATGTGACTGGGTGAGACATGAAGCCTGTGCTGCGACTTCTGTCTTGTGTGTGGCGCACGTTAAATGTCAAAGCAGCACCGCCCTGATATGGCCCTTCGTGGTCGGTGGGCGTTAAGCAAAAAAAATAAAAATAAAAACATCACACACACACACACACACACACACACACACACACACACACACACACACACACACACACACACACACACACACACACACACACACACATTCTGTTCATGTCCTTCTCTATATCATTTGAAATGAACAGTGTGATGATCACATTCCACAGCACAACCACATAATCGTGAAGTCTGTGTGTGAGGCGCTGGCGGCACTGCACAGCAAGAAAGTGCTGCATGGGGAGATAAATCCGTACAGCATTCTGCATCATCCTGACGGCACTGCCAGCTTACTTCCCCCTGATCTCTCTTGCCGATCGGTAAGTTTTCTTGTACATGGTTTAGCAGGATTTTGTGTGGTGTGCAAGCATACTGATAAATAGGTATTGTTGTAGCTAAAGAAAGCTGTGTTTAATAATATTACAAGTTTTGTGAGTCAGAAGTAATAGCGTGATTCTCTGAGAAAAAACAAACTTAGCTGAAGACTTCTGTCATGCTAGAATGTCAGCTGATCTTTTTCCCTATGGGCCTTTGTATGTATGGGAAGACGTATACTATTAATTTTGTAGTCAGTATGTTTCACATCAGTGTGAGTCAAGCAATGACTGGAGTGATAAGTGAAAGGAGATTGTCCACACTGTCAGGGGACCGGCACGGTTGGCCTAGTGGTAAGGCGTCCGCCCCGTGATCGAGAGGTCGTGGGTTCGAACCCCGGCCGGGTCATACCTAAGACTTTAAAATTGGCAATCTAGTGGCTGCTTAGCCTGGCGTCTGGCATTATGGGGTTTGTGTTAGGACTGGTTGGTCCGGTGTCAGAATAATGTGACTGGGTGAGACATGAAACCTGTGCTGCGACTTCTGTCTTGTGTGTGGTGCACGTTATATGTCAAAGCAGCACCGCCCTGATATGGCCCTTCGTGGTCGGCTGGGCGTTAAGCAAACAAACAAACAAACAAACAAACAAACACTGTCCGGGTGCACTGAGTGTCTTCATGTTAAACCCCCCCCCCCTCCCCTTGCTACTATGTTTTCTGTTTTCTAACCTAGCTGTGTGTGAGAGGCCTGATGCTCTACAAACTGAGCTATTGGCCTGCAGTACGTAATAGCCCTGAGGTGACGGAAGTGCCGAAAATGGGGCATTCAGTAATTAAATACTGCCTATTGTCAGGAGAAGTTCATCGACACTGTTTTTTGCCTGCCAGGCTGACCGTGCGAGGAACAAGTACACATCGCCCAACGGTTACGAGTTCATGGCGCCAGAGATGTTGGCCTTGCCTGCTGGTGTCGAACCCACTGGTGTTGTTGACATGTACTGCGTTGGCATCCTCATTGTATATGTAAGTGATCTTACCACACTGGTACCTGCCATGAAAGGTCACCTTCTGGACCACCCAAAATTGTTGCTACTTTGTATGTGGCCTGTCATGACAGGTCACCTTCTGGACCACCCAAAATTGTTGCTACTTTGTATGTGGCCTGTCATGACAGGTCACCTTCTGGACCACCCAAAATTGTTGCTACTTTGTATGTGGCCTGTCATGACAGGTCACCTGGACCACCCAAAATTGTTGCTACTTTGTATGTGGCCTGTCATGACAGGTCACCTTCTGGACCACCCAAAATTGTTGCTACTTTGTATGTGGCCTGTCATGACAGGTCACCTTCTGGACCACCCAAAATTGTTGCTACTTTGTATGTGGCCTGTCATGACAGGTCACCTTCTGGACCACCCAAAATTGTTGCTACTTTGTATGTGGTCTGTCATGACAGGTCATCTTCTGGACCACCCACAATTGTTGCTACTTTGTATGTGGCCTGTCATGACAGGTCACCTTCTGGACCACCCAAAATTGTTGCTACTTTGTATGTGGCCTGTCATGACAGGTCACCTTCTGGACCACCCAAAATTGTTGCTACTTCGTATGTGGCCTGTCATGACAGGTCACCTTTTGGACCATCCAAAATTGTTGCTACTTTGTATGTAGCCTGTCATGACAGGTCACCTTCTGGACCACCCAAAATTGTTGCTACTTTGTAGGTGGCCTGTCATGACAGGTCACCTTCTGGACCACCCAAAATTGTTGCTACTTTGTATGTGGCCTGCCATGACAGGTCACCTTCTGGACCACCCAAAATTGTTGCTACTTTGTATGTGGCCTGCCATGACAGGTCACCTTCTGGACCACCCAAAATTGTTGCTACTTTGTGGCCTGTCATGACAGGTCACCTTCTGGACCACCCAAAATTGTTGCTACTTTGTATGTGGCCTGTCATGACAGGTCACCTTCTGGACCACCCAAAATTGTTGCTACTTTGTATGTGGCCTGTCATGACAGGTCACCTTCTGGACCACCCAAAATTGTTGCTACTTTGTATGTGGCCTGTCATGACAGGTCACCTTCTGGACCACCCAAAATTGTTGCTACTTTGTATGTGGCCTGTCATGACAGGTCACCTTCTGGACCACCCAAAATTGTTGCTACTTTGTATGTGGCCTGTCATGACAGGTCACCTTCTGGACCACCCAAAATTGTTGCCTACTTTGTATGTGGCCTGTCATGACAGGTCACCTTCTGGACCACCCAAAATTGTTGCTACTTTGTATGTGGCCTGTCATGACAGGTCACCTTCTGGACCACCCAAAATTGTTGCTACTTTGTATGTGGCCTGTCATGACAGGTCACCTTCTGGACCACCCAAAATTGTTGCTACTTTGTATGTGGCCTGTCATGACAGGTCACCTTCTGGACCACCCAAAATTGTTGCTACTTTGTGTGTGGCCTGTCATGACAGGTCACCTTCTGGACCACCCAAAATTGTTGCTACTTTGTATGTGGCCTGTCATGACAGGTACGTCCAGATAATAGACAAAGGGAGAACAGATAGTGTCCTTTAGTGGGAGGTGTCCTCTCATTGGAGGGGCATCACATGGCAGGCACCTCTGTAACATCCACTCGTCCTGGCTCTTGAGAAATAAAATGAAACAAACTCAAAGCAAGCCAAAACAAAACAAACTCTGGGATGGGGAAAACTCTCATAATCGCAGGATCATTTGTGTAACCGAAAATGTATCGGTGACACGAAGTCAAAGGTTTTACATATAGTTTATATTGCCAGGTTAAAAAAGATACAACCTAACTGAATCATTGTTTGCTTTCCTAGCAGAATCCACAACTTCATTAAAGTGGTTGCTTATGTCTTACTGTGGGTACATCTCCAATCATGTAGGGTTTGTACATTTCACTTGCCTTCATGCAGCATCAAGAGATTCAGTTGCTTCCATTTTTGTGTTCAACTGGTTTCCTTTGTTTTGCTTTAAAAGTTTAGAAAAAGAGGGGGGGGGGTGCAGCTATTTTTTCAGTATACTCTTGATATTCTGAAAGTGTGCTAAAACAAAAAACACAGAAAGAACATGACATGTGATTGTACGTGTTGTTTCAGCTCACATACCCCAGAGATCCTGCTTCTATCAACCCAGATGGTTCACCGGATCTTTTAAAAATCAGATTGGTAAGGCTAAAAGGTTTGGATGGTGTGTGGCACAGAGTGACAAAATACATGTACAATTGAATAATGCTGGTGGCGATCATCATCAGTGATTGATGCGCCTTGAGTCGCCTTGTGGTGAGATATGTGCGCGTTATAAATTCTCGTATTATTATCATTGACAAACACTGTGTAACCAATGGAACGTCTAAATGAGAAGTGACGTGATCATCACACGTACAGTTGAGGAACCGTGTGAACTAGAAGCCATTTTTGTCGGATCGAATCATGGATTGTTTCGTTTGTGTTGGACTAAAATGACTGTTGGGTCCTTCTGTCAGCATATGACCAGCCTCAGTTTCATAACTTTTGAATCTATGTTGTCATAGTACAGAAATAGTAAAGAATTCTTTTTCATCATTTAATTTCTCTCCTCCCGAACATGTGAATATGATGAACTTTCTGACAGGAGCCCCCAGCATTGAGCCTAGTGAAGAGTCTGACATCCCATGTCCACCACCTTCGCCCCACTGCCGAGATGGTGTTGCAGTCACAGTATGTTCTCAACTCCAAGGAAGACAAGTCCACTTCGTTCATGCAGCAAGCCCAAGGTGGTTTCAGTGCAGAGCAGGATGTCTCGGCTGCTGCCACTCAGCTCTCGGCTTTGACCAGGTAAAGGCAACACCTGTCATTAGGGTGTGTTGGTTATTGTTTGAAAGTTGGAACATCAGAGTAAGGAAAGGAGAAAAGAAAAGTTTGTTTCTGTCATTCTTTGTCTCTTTATCTTGCAAACAAGTGGTCAGAACAGAACCGCTTTATGTCGTCGTTTACTGTTGTCGTCTTTCTCTCACGTTAAAAACAAGTGTGTGTTGTTTCTCTAATGACTACATGTATATCCAGTGTGTCTGTTTCAGTGTGTGCCGTGTTGTTTCTCTAATGACTACATGTATATCCAGTGTGTCTGTTTCAGTGTGTGCCGTGTTGTTTCTCTAATGACTACATGTATATCCAGTGTGTCTGTTTCAGTGTGTGCCGTGTTGTTTCTCTAATGACTACATGTATATCCAGTGTGTCTGTTTCAGTGTGTGCCGTGTTGTTTCTCTAATGACTACATGTATATCCAGTGTGTCTGTTTCAGTGTGTGCCGTGTTGTTTCTCTAATGACTACATGTATATATCCAGTGTGTCTGTTCCAGTGTTCAGTGTGTGCCGTGTTGTTTCTCTAATGACTACATGTATATCCAGTGTGTCTTCCAGTGTTCAGTGTGTGCCGTGTTGTTTCTCTAATGACTACATGTATATCCAGTGTGTCTGTTCCAGTGTTCAGTGTGTGCCGTGTTGTTTCTCTAATGACTACATGTATATCCAGTGTGTCTGTTTCAGTGTGTGCCGTGTTGTCTCTCTAATGACTACATGTATATCCAGTGTGTCTTCCAGTGTTCAGTGTGTGCCGTGTTGTTTCTCTAATGACTACATGTATATCCAGTGTGTCTGTTCCAGTGTCCAGGGTGTCATGTTGTTTCTCTAATGACTATATCCAGTGTGTCTGTTCCAGTGTCCAGGGTGTCCCATGTTGTTTCTCTAATGACTTTATCCAGTGTGTCTGTTCCAGTGTCCAGGGTGTCATGTTGTTTCTCTAATGACTATATCCAGTATGTCTGTTCCAGTGTCCAGGGTGTCCCATGTTGTTTCTCTAATGATTTTATCCAGTGTGTCTGTTCCAGTGTCCAGGGTGTCTCATGTTGTTTCTCTAATGACTTTATCCAGTATGTCTGTTCCAGTGTCCAGGGTGTCATGTTGTTTCTCTAATGACTTTATCCAGTGTGTCTGTTCCAGTGTCCAGGGTGTCCCATGTTGTTTCTCTAATGACTTTATCCAGTGTGTCTGTTCAAGTGTTCAGGGTGTCCCATGTTGTTTTTCTAATGACTTTATCCAGTGTGTCTGTTCAAGTGTTCAGGGTGTCCCATGTTGTTTCTCTAATGACTTTATCCAGTGTGTCTGTTCCAGTGTCCAGGGTGTCTCATGTTGTTTCTCTAATGACTTTATCCAGTGTGTCTGTTCCAGTGTTCAGTGTGTGCCGGTTGCTGTCCCTGCAACGTGTGGAAGCGCTATGCCTGGCTTCAGCATGCCAAACACCCAGCAACCACCCCCTCCCCTCCCCTCTTCATACCCCTCAGACCCCCCCTTCTCCGCACAACCATCTTCTGACACGTTCAGCTCATTAAGCATGGACCCAAATGGGTTCGGCGCCAGAAATCCCTCTCCTTTCGCCACCCCCTCATCAGGAGGGGGGAGCCTGTATGAGTCGTCAAGTAGTGGGTTTGGCTCAGCCCCCAGTGGCTTTGACTCCATGCCCTCTGGCTTCGACACCACCCCGTCTGGCTTTGACACCACCCAGTCTGGCTTCGACACCACCCCATCTGGCTTCAACACCACCCCCTCTGGCTTCGACTCCGCCCCGTCTGGGTTTGACTCCGCCCCGTCTGGGTTTGACTCCGCCCCGTCTGGCTTCAACACCACCCCCTCGGGCTTCAACACAGTCCCCTCTGGCTTCGACACCACACCGTCTGGTTTTGACTCCGCCCCATCTGGTTTTGACTCTGCCCCATCTGGTTTTGACTCTGCCCCAACTGGATTTGAACCCACCCCTTCTGGCTTGGATCCCACCCCTTCTGGCTTTGAACCAGCCCCCAGTGGCCATGAGTCCTCCCCCGGCGGCTTCGAAGAGGCAGCTTTGCAGCAGGAACAGCACGAGAAGGAAAGCCGTGGCCATATTGGACAGTTTAGTTCGGCCCAAGAGTCTGGCTTGGCTATGGGTGGCCAAGGGGAGTTTGAGATTGGTACATTTTGTATCGACGACGTCAATGGTGCAGCGTCATCAGAGAAAGACGGCAAGGGAAGGAAGATAACTAGGCAGCCGTCTGAGGAGAAGGAAGGCGGCGGTGACAAAGGGGGCGACGGAGAGTGGGAAGAGCAGGATGGTAAGCACCGTTGAGTCTCAACTGTCAGGCTGTCGCTTTAATCACTCGCTGTCACATATTTCCTGGCCACTTGGCATTTTTGATATCCTGGCCAGTGGGCAATGTTTTCATCTGAAGCTATTCCAAGCTTTAATCACTTACTGTCAGATTTGACCTGGCCAGTTGGCATTTTTCATTTCCTGGCCAGTGGGCAATTTTGTCATGTTGAGTGTGCTATTATTGTTTTTGTGGTAGTTGTGCTGTAATTTTTGTTTGTGTTTTTGTGTGTGTGTTCCCTGCTTAATTTGAAAAAAAGGTCTAGAGCTTTGGTAGTCAGACAAGTTATTACAAGCATGTTTCTGAAGACTGTAATAAGTTTTCATCTCAAACTCTTGCAAGTTTTTCAACAACAACAAAAAGCATCTAACCAAGCTTTAGCTCAACTAACAGACTTCATTTTCTAGAAAGTCATGAAGGTTTTTGTCATGTACAGATGATTAACAGCAGTATCGGGGGAGCTAGCCAGCCCTACATCCACAAAGGTGCTAATAAAGGAAGGTGTCCACGACAGTGGTGTGCATCGTCCAACTCTCATCCATAGCAGGACCGTCAGTCCTTTTCAGCAGCAATCTTCCTTTTGTTTCTTTCTTTTGGTTTTTACCCGGTGTTTGTGTAATTTTTTTCTTCTTCTGTTCTTCAACATGTGGTCAGTGTTCTAGATCAGGAATGTTAATCATTGTTTCGAAGACCATGTGATGTACGTATATCTAGAAATGATCTACGCATTCATTCACAAAGTCCATAACCTGGAAGTTACAGAATTTTAAGTGTTTATATAAGTGTTTGATGTCGTTTGTTTATTTGGAATTCTACTTGTAGCACACAGGTAGGGAATGCGCCATGCCACAGACTCAGAAATTGTGTGGCAGTATAACTCTCAAGAGGAACAGAGTTTGATCTGTATTTCAACAAGAGCTTGTGTAAAGAAGCTCCGAATTTGTGATCAGTTTTTGTTGTGTAACTGCCGACTTTCATTCTTCTCATTAACTGTCCGATGCATCATTGATTCTGCAGCATAGCATCCAGATTTCAAAATATTGTTGCCCGATACTCTTTGTTCCAATGTACAGAAAAAGGGTGGTCATTTTGCAGCAGTGTTGCACATAATTTTTAGAATGTTTCCCAAGTTAGTCAGTTCTTTTTTTGTTTGAAACTATTGAAAATTATGATGATTAAATGTGGTCTTGGAGATTAAAGCAAGCAATCAAGTTTCCAGGTTCTGTTCTTGCTTCGTTTCCCAGGAGATCGTTCTAAATGCATCTTTTGGTTTATTTTAACAATGTTTTATATTCTTAAATGAAGAAGACTTTGATGCTGTAAAACAATGGGGCCAATGCAGACTTGTAGGAAAGAAAGAAAGAACGATCATGCAAATATTCAGCAGATACTTTATATAATTATTATGGGTGTTTTTTCAGTAGGAATTTCTTTGGTGCTGATTGCATTTATTCACTGAAATTTGATGTCATGTACAGGAAAGGAACTTAATAATGCAGTACTTCTTTTATTAGTTTCCAGCAGTTTGTTCTGTTCTGCTTTTAATGAAGCTTTGTTTGATATTGATTAAAAGGTTTGATTTGTAAACCATATATTTTGTTATGGAGAGAACGCTGTGTGAATGCATTACTTAGTCTCATCTTTTGACTTACTGAAATTCACACATTTCGCATCTTTTGTGAAGACTTTTAGAACTCATAAACATTGTAGTTTGCTTGACATTCATTTTATTTACCATTCGAAGCAATAACACCATTAATGCACGTTTGAATATGTGACAACAAAACCCATTTGAAGATTTAAAAATACTGGTTATACAATATGAGGAATTTCAGCTGTATAAGGCAAAAAAAAAAAAAAAGGTCTGTTTACGGTAACCTGACCGACCCTATTTTTTTCGCGCGACCCTAGACTTTTTTTTGGCATTTGGGGGGGAAAAAAAAAAATCTTGGGTTTTTTTGCAAAATAACGCAAAAATATGGTTTTTTGGAGGAAAAAAAAAAAATCCCAACCTACCGACCCTATTTTTTTGGCCTATGTTACCGTAAACAGACCTATTTTTTTTTTTGGCCTAAGAAGTCTTAGATGGAAAGTATTCTTCAAACAACACCATGGGAAGTACAATGAGCATAACACCACAAAGAGACTGTTCAAGACATGAAGCATTTTGTTTGTCACTTTTCAACAGTTTGATGTATATTTGTCCATTCAAGGCAACAATAGTCCAAACTGACAAGATATATTGTATATTGTCAGACCAGCTCTTTTGTCAGTCCGAGGGGAGCATATCGTCTTCTGTTTTATCTTTATCGACCAAGGCCGAGGTTGATAATGATGTAACAGGACCGACAAAAAATGCTGGTGTGATAACAAGCCACCAAACATCGTTTTTGTCATCATTTTGGAGAAGCAAAAGTGCGCACAATAATTGATAGGGAGCCATATTGTGAACATAATTTGTAAAGTGCGTCAGAAGTTCAAGATATCACATCATACTTGTAGTTGACGTCAAACTTAATCTGTCGTTGCTTTTCTTCCAGTCTAAAAATGTACAGACTTCATCATATTTACGAGTTCAGTACGTTTTTAGCATGTGCCTTTTCTTTTAAGTGATTTAGGACTTTTTGTTGTGCATTTTGTGAATACAGAGCTTGCAAATTGACCATGAGTTGTCATGGTAATTATCAAAATTGATTGGATCTTTGAGAATGAATGTTTACAATCATTGTCCTCAGAAATAAGAATCCAAAGCCGAGATGGTTCCACATATCAAATGAGAACAGCCTGATTGGCTTTTACAATCCACATTTCATCTGAAGCTCAAACCCATTCACTACTTCAATTTGTTACATATGAACATTCATTTTTGTTACCCAGCTGGTTATGATTGAAAACCGGTGGAAAGTGATGACAAAAGTTTTATTGAGAGACCTAACCTTCAATATTATTATATACAGTATTCTACCATAAACGATGCAGCATGTGTAGTGTATAAAACAATCTGCAACACTTTTGTCAAAGTTCTGTTCCAATTGATTCACTGTTTATTGCATCTTATAGCGCCTTGTGACCTCCCATGGGTCATCCTGCTTCAGTAGAACAAATCGTCAAATGTGAGAGAGTAGGAAAAGCAAGAGGGCAACACAATAGACAAGTGAGCATTTTACACAGGAAATACCATGAGATCTGGCATATAATGTCTGTGTCTGAACAAGGAGGCAAAACATATTAAACCTCTGCAGCTTTGCAGATCAGAAACCATTTGATACAGTGAAGCGTGCCTGGTTAATACTGTAACCAAGGTAACAATGATACAAAACAACATTCCTATTTCAACAAAAAATTCAAAACTAGAGCAACCTTAGCTCGTTCCTCATTGCTTCACATATATCCACTGTAAACCAGTGAATGAAATATCATGATCTGAACACATACATGTACATTTAAATAAACATGCCCCTGGATATGTTTGACCACATGGCAGTAATAAGTAGCATTTTCAAATAGGAGTATCATTACAGTAATAAAAAACAGAATGGCCACTCTGTAATACAGAAATACTGCAATAGGTCATGGCTTTTGTTGGTAAACAAATCAATCATGGATGCCTAAACTTTCAATTTATTCATGATTTTACACATATCCACAACAGAAATTATGACAATTTTTACATATATTTCAACTTGATCAACTGTTTAAAATTACTCGGCCTACACAATTCTCTTCAAAGTTGAAAACGATATTCATGAAAAATGCATTCAATCACAATGGTTTCAAGTACATTTGGGCAAACCTTGTCTAAATTCTTTATCCCAAAAAGCAAAACATTAGTGGCAAACTAATAACTTAGGTTAACTGGGTTGAAAGTTTAAATGCAGCAAGTTTAAATGCAGCAAGTACATACATAAAGAATGTCTGGTTAACAAAATGGATGACAAAAGAAAACAAAAATACCTGCCATGCATCGGCAAAGGGCTGAAATGTAAAAGCTATGGCATAAAGCTGCCTTCAGCTTAAAAAAACACGCTATCTTCATGAACTCCAACAAACAAGCTAAAGCTGTCTCCAGTACTGCTCATGATAAATAAGAAACACTTTCTCAAAAGTAGTCGAACTTGAAAATTCACAATCGGATTAATATTTCTAAGCTTTAGCATCCGCAATTTCTAAACATCAGGATTTCACTCCACCGACATGATCACTGTTGCTGTGCACAGACTCTGGACAGGGCACGCTGTAGATGAATGTGGGGGTTGTGTTCACAGTGTTAGGAGGGAGCGACCTTCAAGGTCGCTGGTGTATGGCTGTAAGGCAGGTTCCACTTCTTCTTGCAGGAAGCGATCCACCTGAAATAGTTGTAACGTCAGGTTCAAAACTTGTGCATTGACAAATAAGGTACCTGTTGCAAATCCACAATAGTTTGACATTTTAGATACCTCAATTTCAGATTGTGAAAATCTCTCATAAATTTAAGGTCAGTCACTTGTTTTTGAATATTTGACAAAGTATTAACCATGCGGACACTGGTGCAGGTGAATATAACGCAGGTAGAGTCAAGTAAAATAATGGCACCTGTGTGTCAGGTAGAGTCAAGTAAAATAATGACACCTGTGAGTCAGGTAGAGTCAAGTAAAATAATGGCACCTGTGTGTCAGGTAGAGTCAAGTAAAATAATGACACCTGTGTGTCAGGTAGTCAAGTAAAATAATGACACCTGTGTGTCAGGTAGTCAAGTAAAATAATGACACCTGTGTGTCAGGTAGAGTCAAGTAAAATAATGACACCTGTGTGTCAGGTAGAGTCAAGTAAAATAATGACACCTGTGAGTCAGGTAGAGTCAAGTAAAATAATGGCACCTGTGTGTCAGGTAGAGTCAAGTAAAATAATGACACCTGTGTGTCAGGTAGTCAAGTAAAATAATGACACCTGTGTGTCAGCTAGAGTCAAGTAAAATAATGACACCTGTGTGTCAGGTAGAGTCAAGTAAAATAATGACACCTGTGTGTCAGGTAGAGTCAAGTAAAATAATGACACCTGTGTGTCAGGTAGAGTCAAGTAAAATAATGGCACCTGTGTGTCAGGTAGAGTCAAGTAAAATAATGACACCTGTGTGTCAGGTAGTCAAGTAAAATAATGACACCTGTGTGTCAGGTAGAGTCAAGTAAAATAATGACACCTGTGTGTCAGGTAGAGTCAAGTAAAATAATGACACCTGTGTGTCAGGTGTGTCAGGTGTGCGCAAGGAGCATCGCACGGAAGGCTGAATGCCATTCATCCACCCAGGACGAAACACAAACAAAAATCAGGCTAATGCAAAGAACTGCCACAGATTACATTTGGGATCAATTTTCTTTACACGCAACTCCACTCAAGAAAATGGCCACAAAGATCGGCATTTCACAGTGAGAAGATAACCCTTGAAAGAAGTATGGCTGCCATAAAGGCAAGATAAAAAAATACTTAAAAAATAAAAAAAATGATGGTGATATGCATAGAATTAGAAGTCCACCAGTACAAATTCAAGCGAACGGAGGAGTTTTAGTTCATGAATGCAGAAGAAGAACAAATTGAAAACAAGTCGCGTAAGGCGAAAATACAACATTTAGTCAAGTAGCTGTCGAACTCACAGAATGAAACTGAACGCAATGCAACACAGCAAGACCGTATACTCGTAGCATCGTCAGTCCACCGCTCATGGCAAAGGCAGTGAAATTGACAAGAAGAGCGGGGTAGTAGTTGCGCTGAGAAGGATAGCACGCTTTTTTGTACCTCTCTTCGTTTTAACTTTCTGAGCGTGTTTTCAATCCAAACATATCATATCTATATGTTTTTGGAATCAGGAACCGACAAGGAATAAGATGAAAGTGTTTTTAAATTGATTTCGAAAATTTAATTTTGATCATAATTTTTGTATTTTTAATTTTCAGAGCTTGTTTTTAATCCAAATATAACATATTTATATGTTTTTGGAATCAGAAAATAATGGAGAATAAGATGAACGTAAATTTGGATCGTTTTATAAAAAAATTTTTTTTTTTACAATTTTCAGATTTTTAATGACCAAAGTCATTAATCAATTTTTAAGCCACCAAGCTGAAATGCAATACCGAAGTCCGGGCTTCGTCGGAGATTACTTGACCAAAATGTCAACCAATTTGGTTGAAAAATGAGAGCGTGACAGTGCCGCCTCAACTTTCACGAAAAGCCGGATATGACGTCATCAAAGACATTTATCAAAAAAATGAAAAAAACGTCTGAGGATATCATACCCAGGAACTCTCATGTCAAATTTCATAAAGATCGGTCCAGTAGTTTAGTCTGAATCGCTCTACACACACACACAGACAGACACACACACACACACACACACATACACCACGACCCTCGTCTCGATTCCCCCCTCTATGTTAAAACATTTAGTCAAAACTTGACTAAATGTAAAAAGGAGACTATATAACTCACCTGCGCTGGAGCACGTCCAACAAAAGTAGCGGGGTCCATCAGGAGCTCTAACTTGGCGTGAACAGGGGCAAAGTACGCGCTCTGTTTGATACGCTCCACCAGGTCATTGTCTTCTCCTTCCTGCTTCACGCGGTTCCCTGCCTGCTGCGACAGCACTCGGATCTGCTCGTGACATTCCTGAGTGCACAAAGACAGACATATTCTACGTTATTGGTATTGTTGACCAAAATCTGACATTTTACACAGATCCTCCGAGACTGCTCCAGTGGTTGAGGTGAACAATGACTGTCGAGATCGTAGTTTTAGTCTGACTTTGATGTCACATGGCTGAAAGAAGGGAAATCCAATGTTCAATCGATACATTTTATTTATTAAGGAGATTTCTATAGCGCATAACTAAAAGCACATTAAGTTTTACTGTCCACAACAACAATGAAAAACAAGAATTGAGTGACATGGTTGTACATGTATAAGCCTGAGAAGATCAGAAAATCGTTGTTCTGTGGTGATCATAGCAATCTGCAAATCTTATAATGAAGGTTTCAGGGCATCCAGTCACATCTGAATGATGGCACTTGCACCTTGCTAAATTTCATGGGCCTGCTTTGGATGGTTGTCCACTTTCCAAAC
This sequence comes from Littorina saxatilis, assembly GCF_037325665.1. Taxonomy (NCBI): domain Eukaryota; kingdom Metazoa; phylum Mollusca; class Gastropoda; order Littorinimorpha; family Littorinidae; genus Littorina; species Littorina saxatilis. The sequence continues at coordinate 99,543,836 of NC_090246.1, forward strand.
TACGCTACAGTGTAGCTGTTATGGTGGGGGCAAATGTGTACTGACCTGTCTGTCTCCTCCCGACTTGACCATGGCCATGATGATGTTTTCTGTGGCCATGAAGGGCAGCTCCTGTCGGATGCGTCGCTCTATCACCTACACACAAAACACTCTGCCAGTCTAGAAACAATCACCAAGTCTTTGAACAATTTGATTGGTACTGGCAGGCTCGCTCTATCACCTACACACAAAACACTCCGCCAGTCTAGAAACAATCAACAAATCTTTGAACAATTTGATTGGTACTGGCAGGCTCGCTCTATCACCTACACACAAACACTCCGCCAGTCTAGAAACAATCAACAAGTCTTTGAATAATTTGATTGGTACTGGCAGGCTCGCTCTATCACCTGCACACAAAACACACTGTGAGTCTAGAAAGAATCAACAAGTCTTTGAACAATGCTGTGGCATGCATTCACCTACACACACAATTCCCTCTGCCACTCTAGGAACAATCAACAAGTCTTTGAACAATTCTGTGGCATTCACCTACACACACAATTCACTCTGCCAGTCTAGGAACAATCAACAAGTCTTTGAACAATTCTGTGGCATTCACCTACACACACAATTCACTCTGCCAGTCTAGGAACAATCAACAAGTCTTTGAACAATCTGATTGGTACTGGCAGGCAAGAACTGTCAAGCTTACGGAATCTGAAAGTGCAGTGAGTTATATTCTTTGAACAGACAGTTTTCTCTGTTGTTGCTTTTTTTTTTGACAGCCCAATCGCATGAAATGTACTGCCAACTAGCTCACATGGAACAGAAACGTTGACAGCTACCCCCTCCCCTATTCCTAAAACACACTGCATGACACCTCCACACACCACACTCTCCTCACCTTGGGATAGACAACCAGACCCTCAAAGACATTCTGCATGGTTCCCAGCAAGGCATCAGCTGTCAGGAAGGCTTCAGCAATAGCAATGCGTCTGCAAAAAGAAAACACACACACATGGGCCGAAAGCAGACATGACTTGTTTCACCGATATCAGCTGCAGCAGAGCATTTAGAGTCCTATCTACATGTTGGTACGGTCAACTTGAGAACTCTCCATGGAATGCTTTTTTACTGCCGTTCTCAGAGTCTTTCATGAACCACCAACAAGCTAGTTATGTAACCAGCAATTGACAACCACTCATCTTGCTGCTAAAAAGTGCACATAATACCCACTGAGCCAGCATTGGCAGGTGTTACACGTTTCTACTGATGCCCCAGGGACTTGCCTGTCAGCATTGTTGAGGGGGAATAGACCCATCCTTTAAATAGCAGCTGTGTTCAAAGAGCCATGGACTAGCACTGTCACCTATTTCAACATAAATCTACTGCTCCATCTTACCTCCTTTGTTAACATGCGCACTGTCATCCCAGCTACGCCCCGTCCTATGAATAGAATCTGCGTTTCAAGAGTAGTAATCATGCTTGACTAGCTTTTGTGACATGAATCTTCTACCCCACATTTGGTCATCTGTACTGGCTGTAGTAGTGTAGTTCACAGGCTTTGGTCACCTGTACTGGCTGTAGTAGTGTAGTTCACAGGCTTTGGTCACCTGTACTGGCTGTAGTGGTGTAGTTCCCAGACTTTGGTCACCTGTACTGGCTGTAGTAGTGTAGTTCCCAGGCTTTGGTTACCTGTACTGGCTGTGGTAGTGTAGTTCCCAGGCTTTGCTCACCTGTACTGGCTGTAGTAGTGTAGTTCCCAGGCTTTGCTCACCTGTACTGGCTGTAGTAGTGTACTTCCCAGGCTTTGGTTACCTGTACTGGCTGTAGTAGTGTAGTTCCCAGGCTTTGGTCACCTGTACTGGCTGTAGTAGTGTAGTTCCCAGGCTTTGCTCACCTGTACTGGCTGTAGTAGTGTAGTTCCCAGGCTTTGGTCACCTGTACTGGCTGTAGTAGTGTACTTCCCAGGCTTTGCTCACCTGTACTGGCTGTAGTAGTGTAGTTCCCAGGCTTTGGTCACCTGTACTGGCTGTAGTAGTGTAGTTCCCAGGCTTTGCTCACCTGTACTGGCTGTAGTAGTGTAGTTCCCAGGCTTTGCTCACCTGTACTGGCTGTAGTAGTGTACTTCCCAGGCTTTGCTCACCTGTACTGGCTGTAGTAGTGTAGTTCCCAGGCTTTGCTCACCTGTACTGGCTGTAGTAGTGTACTTCCCAGGCTTTGGTCACCTGTACTGGCTGTAGTAGTGTAGTTCCCAGGCTTTGCTCACCTGTACTGGCTGTAGTAGTGTACTTCCCAGGCTTTGGTCACCTGTACTGGCTGTAGTAGTGTAGTTCCCAGGCTTTGGTCACCTGTACTGGCTGTAGTAGTGTACTTCCCAGGCTTTGGTCACCTGTACTGGCTGTAGTAGTGTAGTTCCCAGGCTTTGGTCTTTGGTCAATGACACATACTTTTTTGATCTGACACATTAGTCTTACCCCTGGCCGATCAACCATCTGATAGTTTTCACATGTAGGAGGTCTTCTGACCACCAATTTCTTAGCAAGCAAACGCTAAGACATTTGGACCTATTTTAATCCAGGTGCAACTGACCTTTTGTCCTCTGAGGCTGGAAACAACACCGCTGTAAGCACTATCATCCAAGGTATGCCCAATTCACTGCAGAACAGCCATGCTCAAAGAGTCCAAAAATAGATTTGTAGGTTGTTACAGCTTTATTCTACTGCCCTACCTTTGCTAACCTGTTAGCACTGTCGTCCAGTGTACGCTCCATCCACTGCTTGGCGGCTGTTTGAGTACGTCATGGATCAGGGTTTTCACATCCAACAAATCTTGTTACGCATGTGCTCACCTGTTAGCACTGTCGTCCAGTGTACGCTCCATCCACTGGTTGGCGGCCGTGTTGAGTGGGTCGTGGACCAGCGTCATCAGGTGTCTGGCCAGAGAGCAGCAGCGCTCTGACCGCATTGGGTTCCTCTTGTAGGGCATGGCACTGGACCCTGTGCACAACCACAACAGTGTATCGCTGTCAGTGCTTATGGGATACAAAGAGATTACACAATGTTCTATTTTTAACTCAAATTGGGAATCCCAAAGACTTTCTTTGTTTAGTGGGGCACTTATGTGGGTCGAGGCTTGCTGAGACCCCTCAGTGCCCCACGCTTGAAAGTAGTTCGATCATTCCATTGCATATTTCTCAGCCTTTATTTTAATCTGTGCATAAACCACAAATTGGGTACACGTCGCAAAAATCTGGAAAAACAACACATCACTCAAACATGACATATTTTGGAGAGAATAAAAGCAATTTGTTTTCAAACATTTGACGTCACCAATGTCAAGGTCGCTCTCTTCAGGGACAAAACAAATTTGTGTCGCGCGAAGTTTCTGTCTGATTCGCTGACATTCACATCTGATGAAAGTATGCGGTGAACCTGGTGTAAAGTAAAACGAAACGATCTTGCAACACATACGGATTAAGATACAGAAAGTAAGTGCCTGATTAGGAATTTTCTTCATTATGCAAAATTACCATCACTTGTTGCTGTCAGCCTGTTCTCGTGATACAGGTACAGGGTGCACCTTGTTTGATGCAGACGATAGAACTTTAGCATTCAAGGTTTCTCTTTTGTGTGTATTTCAGTTGCAAACAAGCACAATGTAAGAAATATCCTTTTCTTCAAAACCATGACAACGAATATAGATAGTGTGGAAACGTGGTTGGACTGAAAATTTTGGTTCAAAACTGGTGAAAAATCTCCTTTTGTTTGGGGTCCATTTTTGTTTCTACACGTTGGTCATTGAAGATTCCTGCGCGGCTAAAAATAGAATGTAAAGTGAATTTTGCTGACTTTTAACAAGTGCACATGCTCAGATATTACACAACTAGATGAATACCCACTTCGCTGGGTACCCGGCTTCGCCGGACCCGGCGAAGCCGGATGAGTGGCGCACCAATACCCGGCTTTGCCGGGCGCACCGTACGCAATTGACGCCACACGAAGGAAGGGAGATAAACGCGCAAAACACTGGAGAAGATAAGGAAGAGTTACTGGTAGTGGATCCAGACCAAAAAAAAACAAAATCGGTTCAGCGCGCACAGAGCTGCGCGCTGAGAGCACGTTTTGAAATATCTCATCGACCAGGTTGTGTCCAGGGTGTACCTGAATATGATCACCAAATTTGAAACAGATCCATCGAGAACCTTGGCCGCGCATCGCGCACAGACACACAGACAGACAGACACTAGTCGTATATATATATATATATAGATAGATGGTTAAGCTCTCCAAAGCGCATTCTCAGATAGTACACGATGGTTAAGCTCTCCAAAGCGCATTCTCAGAAAGTTACAGCATGGTTTCCCCTGTTTTGTCCAAAGCTTTATACCACATTTGGAAATTAAAAATGACGCGTTTGACCATATAAGGCACATTAGTTGCAGTCAAAGAGTGGACTAAATTTGCATTCTATCCAAAACGTACAGGTTGTCTGATAAGTCTTGAGAGTTAGTATTTCGCTTGTAAATACTAACTGTAAAGTTAACAGCACAGAGATGTTTCTATGTAATGCAGAGATGGCCAAATTGTCCGCCCGATCGCCAGGGGTGAATAACACTTCTGCCGGGCAAGTAAAGTTCTTGTTGAATGCTCTCTCTCTCTCTCTCTCTCTCTCGCTCTTGCTCTCGCTCGCGCTCTCTCTCTCTCGCTCTCTCTCTCGCTCTCTCTCTCTGTCTCTCTCTCTCTCTCTCTCTCTCTCTCAACTGTTTTTGACACTGTTCTTTATATCATTGTTTTGCCCAGGTGGTTCTTGAAAAAATAAGTTTTGTTGTGTGTGTGTCTGTTTGTTTACACCTTTTTTCATCCTGTTTGTAAATGGCTTACACAATCAAATCTGTGTCAGTGTCTCTTTTTTCTTCCCCCCCCCCCCCCCCCCCCTCGGCCTCTCTCCCCTGAGCTCATTGCCTTCCTCACCAATCTGATCTTTCTCAAAGGGCTCCTCCAGTTCTTTGAAGTTGGCCAGCAACCTGATGTCTGTACAAATCTGCAACAACACCAAATAAACACAAGGTTACTTAATATGTCTTGAAACTCATTTTTTTCCTGAAAACACTTTTTACATAAGGCCAACAATAAGGCAGCCGTCTCGATCTAGATTTGTGTATGGATCACTGTTTCAGATGAGCCCTTGCAACAGGTTTCACTGGATATACAGTCAAAATCTAGGTTAATTCCGAATGGCGGCACTGTTGTATCTCATAACCTTTTAATGCCAGTGCTCCAATTTTTACTGCATATTTTCTGGGTAGGTTGATTTATGGTTGGCAGTGTGCTCTTAAAAACTTGTAAAACTGGCAGCTATCTGAACAAACTTTCGGTCGGGTAGAAAAGCAGAGCCCGCATTGTGCACGTGTACCGTACAGCATTGTGCACTATTCAACTGTTCTTCTCTCTTCAGGCATACATCTTTTTGAACACAGCATCACTCCACAAATACCACACATACAACAGACACAGCAATTAATGGACAACAATCCCATGACTCACATCAAACGGTCAATTGCAGCAGGTGGCATACTCATGACTTGCGGCTTAGTTGACCTGACGATTCACCCGGGGTATGATTTCACGGCCACACACCCCTGGATAAAACCATTCTTCTGCTTCAGCACAGTGATTGTACAATGTGTTTTGTGTTTGCTTTCGCTCTCACACACACATAAAACAACCTTCAGAGCTAACTCATTTCACCAAGTGCTAATTCTATCAGAAGAGGGAGCAATTTGATGCGGACTGTTTACTGGCTTTTTCTTTTCCAATTTCTCGGTTGCTTCAACACAAATTCAACACCTTCTTTACACCCCCGGTATAGGGGTGTGTATAGGTTTCACTGGATGTGTTTGTTTGTTTGTGTGTTTGTGTGTTTGTGTTCGCATATAGATCTCAAGAATGAACGGACCGATCGTCACCAAACTTGGCGAACAGGTTCTATACATCTGACTTCTGACTTTCTCTCTTCTGACTTCTGACTTCTGACTTTCTCTCTTCTGACTTCTGACTTCTTCTGACTTTCTCTCTTTTGACTTTTGACTTTTGACTTTTGACTTTTGACTTTTGACTTTTGACTTTTGACTTTTGACTTCTGACTTCTGACTTCTGACTTCGGGGGTGTTTTTCCTACCTCGGAGGAATTTCTTGTTTCTAATGTTTTTGTTGATTAAACACAAATTATTGTCAAGTCTAGCTCACATAATGCACACAATGCGCATTGCCTTTGCTATAACAGCTCCCTTCTGCAAAGACTTATACGGTTGTCCTTGACTCTCCCTTCATAAAGGGACTTCATAAAGTAATATCTGAACCAACATTGAGATGACCCGTCTTCTGTGAACCTGACCATGGACACGTACACCGTCTGTTATCGACTGACCTCTCCGTGCGGTCACCGGCCGAGATGGACTGAGAACACGGATATCCACTACAATTTGCAGACTTGTCACAAAACTATCCTTTAAGAAATCAGTACGTGTATTGCACATGTACGCGTGCATGCTATGTAACACACACACACGAACACACACACTATTTCCACGCACAGTGATCCCTGTTCCGTGTACCAAAGAAGTACTCGATATTCTCTTCCCTCATGACAGTAAACATGGGAGACGCAAACAACAGACAGGGTGCAGATAGGGCAGAAACAATTATAACGCTACGTATGTAAATTCCATTTCACACACGAATGATTGCCGAGCGAACACACTCTCGGTTTGACGCTCGTACAATGGTTTTGCAAGGAAAATAAACAAAACAACCCTTCTGTTGTTTAAATACGGGCAACACATGCATGCCTACCTTATCTGGTACATGGCAGCAAAGATGATAAAGTAATGGACGTACCAGGAACCATTTTACAACCCACGTCACTGGAGGTGGAACGGCCTATGTTAAAAACAAAACCATTCGAGTGCATGGGGCAAAGTGACACCGGTCTAAATGCACGGCTACTAAACTATGGGGAATTGAGTATGTTGTGAATGAAGGTGTTTGGATGTTGTGTCTCAAGCTGAGTCAAGAACACACTATATACTGACATCCTAGTCATCTCAAACATGTACACAGAAGGCTTAGTACCTTGGGACTACTGCCCTGCAGGTGTGCCATGTTTTGCAGGCGATGATTCGTTTCTCTCTATCTCCCCAGTTCCCCCAGCTGCAGGACCACAAGTTCTGATGTCGTTGGCCTACGTCGGAGTTTCTAAGATGTCAAATATCTGATACGACAAGATTTGACAAATGTCGCAGTTTTATCTTACAACGAGCAATAATATCCACCAAGACCTCCTCCCCCCGCCCCTACACACACAAACACACAGTGACGTCTTTGAACACACTGGGAACATGCAACAGTACGCATCAACAATGAACAAAACATGATCGTTAAAGTCGTAACAGTTTACTTAGATGACGCAGGTAGGATCAAAGAAATGTCACCAACGTTGTTGCTAGCATAAAAAGCACGCACTGTGTCATTCACGCAATGGTAATTTTTGAATAAGGCTTTTGTTTATCCAAAACAAAACAAACACAAACACTGAACCCGCTGTCTCTCATTCTCTGTCTTTCTGTCTCTGCCTGCATGTCTGTCTGTCTGTCTGTCTGTCTGTCTGTCTGTCTTGGTCTGTCTTGGTCTGTCTTGGTCTGTCTTAACTCATAACTCATAACTCATAACATTTTATTGATCCAACAAAGGAAATTAAATTGGTCATCAGCACATATAGGTCATTAATTAATGATTATAAAAGAATAAGAGAAGAAAATTCATAAAACCCATGATAAAAAATACCCTTCTTTCTTGCACACCTGACACACCGACACACCAATACACATGCATACATACATACATACATACCTACATACATACCTACACACATACATACATACATACATACATACATACATACATACATACATACATACATACATACATACATACATACATTCCATGTTAAAGTGTAGTTAAGAACATCACAGTAATTATATCATTGTTTGGATTAACAGATAAGTTTTTATGTAAATGATGATAACAACAATCCATAATTAACGCTATTGCACTACCAAAGAAGAGACCAACCAAACACATAAAACCAATAACAGTAATCATCATCAGTTATCACAGGTATCACAGTAGATTAGCCATCAGGTAGTTAGACTCAATTGGGCAAAATATAGTGTCAACACCATCACAACAAAGCTAGAGCTCATTTTCACAGCACTAGTTATGATCAAAGGTCAAACAGTCATCAAATCATATTAAATCTATCACTAAGAGGTACATTTAAAAGGCATCACTGATAGTCTGTGGCCAGGACAATGGCTCGGTTGCTGTTAAAATATCTCACAGCTGCAGGAAGAAAAGAACGCCGAAAACGCTCCGTTCGACACCTAGGCATGAGAAACCGAGCGTTCCGTGTGATGCGGAGATCCATCAGTGCGCCGTGGAGGGGATGCCCTGGGTCGAACAGAATAGCTCTGGACTTACTGGCAAGCCTTCTTTCGACAAGGACTTCAAGGGTGTCAAGGCTCTGGCCTACAGTAGAACTCGCTTTCCTTATCAGCCTGTTCAGCCTGCCAGTGTCCCTTGCAGTGGCATTCCCTCCCCAACACACTGATGCAAACACCATCACACTGCACACCATACTCTGATAAAACATGTACAGCATCTTGTTACACACATGAAATGATCTCAGCTTGCGCAGGAAAAACAATCTTGACTGCGTCTTCTTAAAAACAGCATCAACATGATTAAACCAGCTTAGCTTGTTATCTAGAACTACACCTAAATACTTGTACTCGCTGACTATCTCAATCGCATCACCTTTGATGACTACAGGATGGACAGTGTCTTTCTTTTTGCGAAAATCAAAAATCATTTCCTTCGTCTTGCTTGCGTTTAATACTAAAAAGTTGGAATCACACCAAGACACAAAATCATCAATACGTTCTCTATACAAGCTCTCATCACCATCAAGAATACTACCAACCACGGCAGAGTCGTCAGAAAATTTCTGAAGATGACATGACTCTCCTTGTACTTTAAAATCAGATGTATACAGGGTGAACAAAAAAGGGGACAAAACTGTTCCTTGTGGTGCTCCGGTGAAAGTGTTAATCATGTCAGATGTAAAAGTACCATTCCATCGTACAAACTGTGGTCTATCTACTAAATAATCCAGAATCCATTTCACTGTACTATGATGCAAAGACATGTTTTGTAATTTCTGAGCCAGAAGATGAGGCTGAATAGTCTGAAAGGCAGAAGAAAAATCAAAAAACATAACTCTAACACAAGCAGAGCTCTTCTCCAGATGTGTGTACACAGAATGTAACATAAACAATAGTGCATCATCAACCCCTACTTTGGCCCTGTATGCAAACTGCAAAGAATCTTGAAAAGCAGCAACTTGGACCTTCAAAACAGTCAACACCAGTCTTTCAAAAACTTTCATAATGTGAGAAGTGAGAGCTACAGGCCTGTAGTCATTCAGACATGACACCTTAGGCTTCTTCGGCACTGGCACAATGCAAGAAGTTTGTCTGTCTGTCTGTCTGTCTGTCTGTCTGTCTGTCTGTCTGTCTGTCTTGGTCTGGTCTGTTCTGTTCTGTTCTGTTCTGGTCTGGTCTCTCTCTCTCTCTCTCTCTCTCTCTCTCTCTCTCTCTCTCTCTCTCTCTCTCTCTCTCTCTCTCTCTCTCTCTCTCTCTCTCTCTCTCTCTCTCTCTCACACACACACACACGCAAAAGAACTGGGAAAGACAGACCTTGACGAAAGATTTGGCATCAAAAGGTCATACTTAATGACAGGCCCTTTACTTCAGATACCCTATCTGAGTCCCAATAGAGTCCGCCTATCACTACAGCCTGCCTGCCAAGAAAGTGAAAGTTAATCCGCCAGTCTGTGCTCACTGGGGCGTATCGCCCTTCGCGTGACCAGCAATAAGACATATAGACTATATAAAGCAAAGGAAATGCTCAACCCAGCAAAACAACAAAACAGACACAGGATCTCATATGATTAACGGTAAGGGTATGCATTGTACATTTAAACGTTACTGTTGCTTTTCACGGATTTGATCAAGCCTTTCTTGTATTCTCATCAGAGATGACTTTGTTCGTTTGCTTGTTTATTTGTACCGCTTAACTGTTGAGTGCCTGTGTACGTGTGTGTGAATGTGTGTGTGTGTGTGTGTGTGTGGGTGTGGGTGTTTGTGTGTGTGTGTGTGTGTGTGTGTGTGTGTGAGTTGTTGTTGTTAAAACAAATATATAGCCGTCGCATTCGCGCAGAAAACCTGTTTCTGAAGCCAAAAAGTAGCAAATCTTCTCACTTAAAAGTTAACATCGACACAAACATTTTGTCAGAACACAGGCCCACTCACGAGACGTCAACACGCTGACAAGTGCCAGGAGCTGAACTTACAGTTACTCCCAGCTGACACATGAAGGTAGACGCTCTGACGACAGTGGGGCGGGGGAGGGTGGGGGGGAGGGGGTAAGGATGGGGACTGGCGGTCGGGGGATCCAATCGTCTAATAAAACTGTCGGGCCAAAAGACAAGAGTGACAGACAGGCACTCAAAACCAATGAACACATGTGAAAGAAGAGGCCAGAGAGTGAGAAAGTGGTACACTTCGTGACAGCGTTTATCAGTATTAAAAAATTGAAACAACAGCAGACTTAGCCGGTGATAAGTGAAGTGATAACACATTCTGCAGTTGCTAAAACGGAACAGATCGCGGAAAGAATGCAAAGAGGGAAAAGGGAAAAAAACGTGCAAAGATAAAGCGGTACAGGAACCATACAACAGGCAACTACATGACAACAAACAGCATTCGGGTCTGACATCTGACGGAAGGACAGACGGTGGAGCGAAGAATAAAACATAAGTGACAAGAGTCACCTTACAAACACTATCTCAGACTCAGTCAGCTACAACCTCACTGTGACCGGCCAGAGACACGGGGAAGTAGAGCGTACTAACAAAGCCTCAGATAAGTCAGTCGCTTTGCAATTTGCGTCAGTCTAGCTACAGGCTTCAGTTGATCTAGCTTGCAACTCTCGGTGGTCAACGATACTCGGGCCAGCCTCCGTGACACCGACTGCCAACAATCGCCAGTACTGGTCAGCTGATGTACTTGCGAGCACGGAGTAACTTTTCCCAGTCTACAATCCTGCTTTTCTTGGTCTCAGGCAGCCTGGAGAGACTTTGGTGAGGGGGGGAGCTTTTGTTTTGCATGTGGTGTTGTCATGACGGGTGCATTGTTGTACACACAAGCTGATTATCATGTAACTACATGTACGTTTAAAACAAAACTTAATTTTGCGCAAGTACATCCAGTAAAGCCATAAGTTCCGGAACTGTCTTGGGTGAAATTTTGCCCGTTCGGGGAAAAGCTCAGTGCGCGCGCGATGACAGATAGCGTGGCTTTACACAATTCTAAACCAATAATACTGTCAACAAATAGCTAAAAAAAAAAAAAAAGCTAAAAAAAAGCGAGGCTACTTTTGACCAGAAAATTAGACACAAACATTGAGAACAAGTAGGCAAAAAAGCGACGCTACGTACGTTTGACCAGAACATTAGACACAAACATTGTTGGGTTTTATTCACAATAATTTCTTCGGCAGGCTTTTTTTTCTGAGAGCACTTCCTAAACAGAATTGTTCGACTATCTTCGACAGGAAGACGGCGATTGACTACACTAAATTTCAAGCGCCATTACCGACGAACTGACCGGAGGAAAGCAGATCGTTATCATCCTGTACCAAGGAGAGGGCGAGAGGAAATCGAGGAGACATGAGTCTGAAAAGGCTGTTCAGCCGTGAAGGGTCGCGAAAAGGAGTGGTGGATTACTCTGCACGTCGCTCCATGATCGAGACACCGCCCCCCGGTCATCTGACAGACAGGCACGGTGAGTCAACTTACTGGCTAGGGTGCACGTGCACAATGAACAACATTTCGTGTCGTTTGGGTTAAACAAGTTTATTCAGTACATTTCATTGGAATATTGCCGCATACATGAAATAAGGAACATGGAGCACAACAAGCTAGGCTTATGAGCGTACTCTTGGTTTAAACATAAGTTTATTTTAACAGAGGTTACAATCATGACATGTATACAAAGTTCACAGAAACAGCAACAAGCTAGAAGCTTATAGTGGTGTTCCTGCATGACAGTACAACATAATTATAAGGCGGTAACGGCTGAACAATTTGTCTCAATAAACCAAATCTATTAATAACGTAATAAACGTTGCATAATGATTATAAAGAAAGACAGTAAAAGGAAGTAAGGAGGGAAAGAAGATGAATAAAAGAAGAGGGATGGGTAGGAGATGTGCAGAAGTTAAAGTTGTTGTCCGGCTTGTAGAGCATTTATTCTGGTTTGCCCAAAGCGGCCTGAACGTTCAATGAACGAGTGTACGGTGGGAAACATGTTCCTGTTCAAATCTAAAGAATACTGTCTGTCTCCGTTTAAAAGGTGGGGGAGGTGAATTATGTGATTAGGGAGGGTATGTATAGTTTCTTGACGTGCTTCGCGATAATTTGGACAATCGAATATGAAGTGTTTTACGGATTCGGACGGGAATCCGCAGTCACAAGATGCATCCGTAGCAACGTGACGTCTCACTAGATCGTTATTAAGATCACTTATATATAACCTGAGCTTACAGTGAATTATTTGTGACATGCGATCTCCAGAATAAAAATAACACGGCGGACTTAAATCGTTTTTTGACAAAAAGTGCTTAAATTCACTTAGGGAGTCACTAAGTTTTATATAGTCTGGTAAAGAATTCCAGAGTTGTGTAGTAGATGGGAGAAATGAGTTTCTGTATAATTCAGTTTTAAACGATGGAACTTTCTTGTCTAGAGGTCTGCACCGGCGATATGGGTTGTTAGTTGATATCAATGGTGGCAATATCGCAAATACGTAGTTTGGCACCTTGCGGTGAACGATCTTGTGAAATAATATCAATTTATGACGTTTACGCCCCTCTAGTAATGAAATAAAGCCTGACTCATCGTACAATTTTTGATGGCTTGTGCCGCGGACTGCTCCAACAATGGTTCAAATTGCATCTAAGTGAATACTTTCGAGCTCGGTGGCTAACTCCTTAGGACAGTTATCCCAGAGAACATCAGCATAATCAAAATGTGGCAATATGAAGGATTTGTACATTATTTCTAAAGCTTTTCTGCCCAGTCTATATTTATCTTCTTCTCTTCTCCTTGGTGTTCGCAGAGGTTACACGATCAGTCCAGCACTAGTGATAAATGTTGTCGTTTTCTCCAACTCCTGTCGACTGCCATATAGTTTGGTCTGCAAGGGAGTTGGTGACGGCCACACTTCTTTTCGTTCCTCATCTAGTAATTAAGGGACATCGCTGTAAGATGCGTTCCGCTGTTTGGTCTTCTTGACCGCAGGCACAGGTTGGTGATGGCGCCAGCTTGAACTTTCGGTTCAAGAGAGCATTGAGCCTGCTGTGGCCAGTACGCAGCCTGATGAGGTTGACTTGCTGCTGTCTATATTTATAAGATCGTAAGCAAGCTACTAGTGTACGGCATTTTGCTATAACAGATTTAATATGTAACTCCCACTTACCGTTATTCTGAATAATAATACCAAGATGTTTATGACTTTCAGTTTCTTGTAAAATTGTGCCACCGAAGTTTAAAAGGATGTAATCTGGATTTCTTTTCCTGCTTATATTCAGAAGTTTTGTTTTACTTTGATTAAATTTAACTCTTAAAAGCAAATGAAATTTCGTGTCGTTTCTTATCATAATTATATCATCATTGTTGAAGACTTCAATTTATTTGGGAAGAATCTGTTGTTTGTTGTTGTTGATGTCGTTATTGTTGTTGTTGTTGTTGCTGCTGCTGTTGTTCATTTTGTTTGGAGTGGGTTTGTTTTTAATTTCAAAAGGGGGGTAGGGGGTGTCTTTTTCTTCTCTTAACCTCACCTCTGCCCCACCTCTTCTTCACACCAAATCTCCCTGTTTTCTCCTTCTTCCTCCTCTTCCCCTCTCTCTTTCTCTCTTAAATTCTAAGGCTGCTCCAAAAACATAAATTCACGTGCGCGTGACTCGGGATCAAAACAGGTAAGGAATCAGGCAACTCGTAGTTAGAGGAAAACATTCAGATCCGGCTAGGTTGTGCAGCAGTACTTCTGCGAATTA